>NC_141092.1:19210418-19417918 GCF_041138505.1 Cibotium barometz
CTCTCTCTCTCTCTATATATATATATATATATATATATAGATATATATATATGAGATTTTCACATGGCTCCTCACTTCTTGGAGCCTCACATCTTCTCTTGTCTTCACTCTTCTTGTTGTGGCAGCTTCTCTTCACGCGTCCGTGTCTTCCTCTTCTTTTAGTCTTCTTGTTGTGGAGGCAACTTTTCTTCTCGTGTCCATGTCTTCCTTCAATGCTTACTCTAGCTTTTCTTGGTGTGGATCTTCCTCTTGGAAAGAGATGTTCTTCTTCTTTCATGGCTGGGGCCATGAGCTTGTCCGTTAGTTCTTGCTCCATGTGAGCAACATGTTTAAATGTTTTGTTGACAGTTCTTTTGGGTTTTTGATGTTTATCTTATATCATTATACAATGCAAACCCAAATCTATGTGGGAGGTCTTACCTCTTGCCTTATTCTGGACAAGGGCACTTGACAAGGGCAGTGTCTGATCCCATTTTTACACTGATGTAATGTGCCCAATACATAATGCATATAGCATTCATTCTTATGCACATTCCCAAATACGACTTTGGCTGTGAATAATCTTGAATTTGAGTGTGATTTACAGGCAGTAACCAAGGGTTAAATGTAAAATGATGATTACCACAAATTTATCAGCATAATTTTACCAAAAATTACATTAAATCAAGGGTAACCAATTTGTACGGAATGGTTGGAGTATCAAACCATCTCCGAATTGCAATATGAAGTTATAGGGATCTGTATCAGATACCTAATGGTTAATTTGAACACTCAATTGCACCAAAATATAGTGATTAGCATTGATTAATCACTAATTAGCAAATTAATCCTCTATTTTGTATGCAAAAAATAGAGTATGCGGGGAGCCCAGATCTGAGGTGATTAGCTTTTTACTAATCCTAATTAGCCAGGTGATTAGCAAGATAATGGGCTCACAACTTGATGGATTCTAGGCTAGGCTCTGATACCATGTTAAAATTACAGCAATGTGATGAGCTATGGTGGATCAAATGCTACAATCAATATCATTAACAAAGAGACTAGATGATAATTAAGACATAATTAGTGAGAAATTAACTAATAGCTTAATGTAGGCATGGATAATAAAAAACCAGCAAGTTCTCATTAGGCCAATGCCTCAATTTATAGAGTTTACATCCAAGCATCCAAACCCACTGTGATTCACTCCACCTCTTTTGCTTGATTCTCTCCACCTCTCCCAGAATATCTCCACACTTCCTAAATCTTCTTATGCTACCCTTTATTCTCTCCCAGTAGATTCTTCTCACCTTTTCACAGGTTCTCTCACATTTACAGATTCTCTTTTACAGCCTCTAGCCAAGGGCTTGTTCCCTCACACACCCTATTCACTTGTATGTTTCAACATAAACCTTACTTGTAGACCCTATTCGACCATTTGTCCAATAGAAACTAGGTTTTTTATAATGTTTGGAACAATTACATCACTCGAGTACTTCATTTTACCATCATACAAAGCCAATGGTACCTTACCAACATGTGACTTACCAACACGTGCAATAGGATGTGAAGTATCATTACATGTCTCCACATGCCCTAGATTTTTTATTTTTTTTGTATATCTCAACCGCTCAACCACCATGACTGAGTGGTCATGTGCCTAGAATAGTCTATATCAATATACCACACATCTCCTTGATTTTGTGCATTTGTAGTCATCATGAAACTAAGCATATGTTGAATCACAAAAGCTGCTCACTTTTATCTTTGGCTTGCTTTCTTGAAGATGTGTAGTTCCCTTGTTTTGCTGCAACTTTCCACTTTTAATATCATTCTGGTTTACCACAATATAACCACAACTTTCCCTTTGCTATATAACCTGGTTTACCACAATAATAACACTCCATGCTACTTCCACTCTAATTTCTTTTCTATCCACCTCAACCTCTTTGGCCTCCCCTCTACCTCTAGAGTGGCCTCTTCCACATGTTTGTACATTAGATTCCTATTGTTGCTAACCATGATTTCTGTTTCTAAAATAATCTACACCTCAACTTTTAGATGAAGATTCACCTTATTCCTCTACACATTATGCAACTATCTTGCTTTAATTGCATCTTTCTTGCCTTTGTACTTATGCTATATAACTTAACGAGGGTATCACATGCATCCTTAGATGTTGATCAACTTAACCAGGGTACCCATGCATCCTTCGATGTCACTGCATCATCTTGTATATAGCCAATCATAGCATCCAACATGCTAAACCAAAATCCAATACATCACTTTGTTGGATTTCTCATGCCAAGCCTTTAAGGCTTGCACGCCTGCTATTGAGAAGTGACATTTTCTTCCAAAGTCTCCAACTATTTCTCATCATGTGAAACAAACTCTCAATATCCTTTTTCCATGAGGAAGCTTCTCTTTTTGAACTTCCATTCTTGGAAGTTGTTCATGTCCAACTCCTTGCTTACAATATGGAATGGACTATCAAACATGATTACCTGCATCAACTTACCAAATAGTGCTTGTAAAAGCTTTTTTACAGCAAACCTACAATCTCCAACATATTCAACCTCCTACATAGTATTATAAACCTATTATACTACAACTTTGTATGAACCAATCACTATACATCCACCAACAACTTGCAAATCTCAAATTCTTTTCACAAAATGTCCGGCTACCAATTTTTTTCCCACCGTAATATGCAGTGAACTAGAAATTAGACATACACAATTAAAATTGACACTCTCATAATCAAAAAAATTTCCCACCACAATATGCACCGAACTTTAAATTGGACACACTCGAAATTGACACTTTCATAATCAAAATTAAAACTTTCACAAAGTGCATATAGAAAACTTATAGAGCCAAAACGGGGGCCCCGAAATGTGTTAGCATCCGGCAGGAGGATCACACAAGGAGCTATGGAGGATGAAATGTTATCATCATAGTAGAGAGAGAGAGAGAGAGAGAGAGAGAGAGAGAGAGAGAGAGAGAGAGAGAGAGAAGCAGTAGAGCTCAAGTATGAGAGAGAGATTGCACAACTTGAATGGTACTCATATGTGTGTAGAATGAAGAACCCAAGTACATGCTTTTATAGGAACCAAGGCCTTATCTTTTGACCCTAAATAAGAGGGTGTTCACACCACTAAGGAAACTTGACTAGACACCATAGTAACTCCAAAATATCCAACAAACCCCCCTTCAGAGTGATGGTGAAGTTGCATGCATTACCTTCAAGAGTCCCGTACACCAACACAATACATGTTCCTTGCTTCAAACCTAGAGGCTAGTAGGCATGACTAAGAGGCCATTGAGCATGGCACAAAAGGCTCAAAGACTCAACAAGCATAGTCTTGGTGGTGAAAGACTCAGAGGTTGGTCCTTGGAGGACAAAGACAGCCTACATCGGCATACCAAAACAACCCCCCTCACCTAAAGCACGAGCAAAAAAGGGTATGATGGAGAGGAACCTTTTATAGAAAACAAGGCGTTATGAAATCCAAAAACATCCAAAAATAAATAACTCAGATTTTGGGGGACTACCCAAGCAGAGAACCCTAGACATAAAACTGAAAAAAGGTAGATTTTGGAAGTTTTAACTTCCTAGGGTAGAACATTGATGATGCTTTGATGCAGTCTTCTTTTGCGACGGGCGGTGACATTTCCAGGCTTTCGACACTTGATTGTCAAGTGTGGAAAGAAAACTTGCAAAGAACATATGCTTTGTGATTATGCTTGTAGTACTAATGGCAAAAAACCTTTTCAGTATGATGGCTAGGGAAGAGAACCCAAGCGAAGAAAAGAGTTCTTCCATGATACTTTATGCCTAAACATTAATGATACGAGCATTGAATACCTTATGGCATATGTAAGTTGTTGTGCAGAAGAGGACAATGGAATTGTTGAATGGAATTGTTGAGCACAAAGGAGTCAGACTGATGCAGAAGGAAGACCATCAAAGGAGGCAATATTTGGAAGAGTATTCGGGAATAGTCCCAAGGAGGCGACCTGCATGCAGTTTAGAGAGGCCACATACACGAGTGTAAGAGGTGCAGGCTACAATCTAGAAAACGCATCTCTTATTGAAGATGTTGATGATGGAAGCTCAAATCAAAGAACAACAATAGCACACAAGCAAAAGCGCACCCTTAATGATGATAATCGTAGTTGTAGCATCATAAATGCAGATCTTTTGATGTAGAAAGAGCTATTGGGCTTGATGAGCCACCCCTGAGAAGCCTAAGGCCCATTACACATCGCCATACCCCTACCTGCCCATGCGCCTAAGGCCCATTACACATCGCCATACCCCTACTTGCCCATGCTGATGTGGTGGGGGTATCCACCGAGGCAATCTCCCGCGCCCGGTATGTGTAAGGGGCCTAAAATGTAGATGGTTTTTAGCCTAACGAGATGGATAAGAGAAGGTGGCTGGCCCATCTTCGGCAAGGTCCATGTGAGGCTACAAACGCAGAGGCTGCACTAGTTCAGATGGGAAGTTCGTGGAGGAGAGGAAAAAACGTTAGGCTAAAAACCATCTCTTGGTCGCTTCTGGCTCTGGGGTGGCGGAGCTCATAGAGAGAGAAAAACGCAGGGCCAAGGAGCTAGCTAAGAGTTCAGAGCCACCAAGATGAAAATGCTAACGATGGAAATCCAAGCTTTAATACCATGCTTTAATACCATGTTGTCATCCACAGGATCACACATGGAGCTACTGAGAATGAAATGTTATCTCATAATAGTGGAGTGTGTAAGAGAGAGAGAAGAAGAAGAAGAAGAAATAGAGCTCAAGTATGAGAGAGAGATTGCACAACTTTAATGGTACTCATATATGTGTAGAATGAAGGACCCAAGTACATACTTTTATAGGCACCAAGGCCTTATCTTGTGACCCTAACTAAGAGTGTGTTCACACCACTAAGGACACGACTAGCATTTTTGAAATATTCAACAAAATGGACTCAAATTCAAATTTTGAGAGCAGTAAGTTCCTACAAATGTCTCCCCCCACACAATATAATGCCCCGCTGCTCCACGAGAGACGGTAGCTCAAGATATGATAATGCAGCTTACTATTGTGCCTGCCTACTACTCTTGATTAGTATAACTACATGTAGAGATTTTGTTCCTAATTAAATGGAAAGAGATGGAGTTACCCTTACCTATGTACCGCTTTGTTTGCTTGCCTCTTTCTTGCCACTTCAGCTCTTCATGTGAATTGGTGCTTTGATACCATGAAAAGAATGCAAGGGGGAGAGGGTGAGCTTGAGCTCCTTGTTGTAAACAAACACCACGCACACATAAGAGAGTATACAAGCATACAAAATATATGGATGATTGAATTTTTTTCTTCTCTACAACCATAACATAGACATAAAAGTACATACTATAAGGGAAAGTACTTTCCTACTAAAACATAAGATATGGATGGTTGAATTTTCTTCTCTACAACCATAAGATAAGCATAAGAGATGGATGGTTAAGCTTTCTTCTCTATAACCGAATGTACTCTCCTACTAAAACATATTAAGTTGGTCCATAATGTGAACCCAACCACATGAACTGGCACTATAATTATGCTATAACTCTAGTGAACCCAAGTGGTTGTTGTGTCACATAGCCTATAGAGACCACCAGTAGCTATCACCCATAATCTCACCAACCAAGGTGTGGATTTGTCATCCTAGTGTGTCATCCATATCCGCACTAGTTGAGCTCGATATCTTGATATCTTAACAACATAGACCTCCTCCTTTAGATGGCCATTCAAAAATGTTGACTTTACATCCATTTGCAATACTAACCACTTACCATGATGAATGGCCAAGGCTAGTATTGTATGAATAGTGGTCAATCTAGAAAAAGGGACAAATGTCTCCTAAAAGTCAAAGCATTTGACTTGTGCAAAACCCTTCACCATGAGCCTTGCCTTATACTTATCTAATGTACCATCATACTTGTACGTGTTGGCCTTCCAAACCCACTTAGAGCTAATAACCATTTGTTTTAAAGGATGATCCAAAGATCCTAAGTGTGCGGTTTCTCAAAATTGAGTCATACTCTAACTACACATGGGCCCCCTCTCTAGTTTAGATCTGCTAATGCTTCCTCCTGGATTCATAACTTTCATTATCTCAGCTATCAAGGCCATATTGACAATGTGAGCGGAGGCCCTCTTTTGCTCCTTTATTCTCATGGATCTATGAACAATTCTTGGCTCTTTTGTGATTGCTGGTGGAAATCTCCCATCTAAGAGGTGATTCACCCATTTGGGATATGGATCCTTCTATGGTGTTACAAGCGTCTCTTATTAATCATTTGTTTGATGAATACTGCCACTATATCTGCTAACTACTTTTGCATTAAAGGATAGTGATGATGGAGCCTTCTCCTCCACTTGGTGAGGTTGTTTCTTGAGCCCTCGAACACCACATCACTGTTAACAATTATCTTCTTTGTCTCTAGTTATTGGTAACCCTTTGAGTCTATAATGTACCCCTAGAAGAAGATATAGTTTTTGCTCTTGGAATCCTAGTACTTGGTTTTGGATGAGTTTAGAACATACATAAAATAGTCACATCCAAATGTCTTGAAATATGCAATTGAAGGTTTCTTACCAGAATAAGCTTCTTAAGGTGTCATGTCCTTCACAGCCTTTGTGTAACTCATGTTAAGGATATACATTATAGTGTTAATTATCTGGGCCCAAAAAGGATTGTGCATTTCTTGTCCTTTGAGCATTCCATTCCATCTCCACAACTGTGTGATTCCTTGTCCTTTGAGCATACTGTGCGCCATCTTCAGAATTATGCGATTCTTGTGCTCTATGACTCCATTTTGTTGCAAAATATAAGCAATTGTCAAATCTTCTCTCTTGACCTTGTGCTCCTTGTTATAATAGGCATTTAAATCACTTAATGTGATTTCTTATCCTTTAATCTATTCAAAACTTCTTTAGCCTCTTTCTTGTCTCATTCTCTACCAAGCTATGCCATATTTCTAATTTTCCAAAGGCATCAACCTTATCTCAAAGAAAATATGCCCACATCTTCCTACTAAAGTCATCAATTAGTAACAAGTAGGAAGAACCACCCAATGTAGTGAATAGCATTTTACCACGAAGATCTACATGTACAGGCTCTAGACAGTCCTTTTTACATGCTCCTTTGCTTTCTTGTGGAAATTCATGCCAATGATGCTTGCTCATCATACAACATTCATACACATCCAACATCTTTGAAAAAATGCTTGCGAAAATGTATGCCAATGATGCTTGCTCATCATACAACCTTCACGCACATCTAACATCTCTTTGAAAAAGTTTTGGTAGATGTGCCACAATCCTAGTCCTTTGCATCTCTTTTTTAAGACTACAAAGGCCAAGTATCCAAATCTTTCATACCATAGCTTACTTATCTTGACATTGGTTTACATTGTAAAAGCTGATAGTTCATACAAGTTGTTGCAGTGGACTGCTCTCCTTACAACATTGCCACTGGTAATCTCTTATGATTGCACTAGCCTTATCAAAGAGAACCTTCAAGTCATGGTCGGCTATGGTTGCAAACAGACGATTCCTATTTTGATGGCTGGCATATAAAGGACATCGGATAAGTTCTTTGCTAGAAACAAAATAAATGGTACTTGATCCCGTGGTGGCTAGGCATTTGGCTTTGTTCCCGACCACTACCATGATAGACCCCCCCATAGTCTTGAGGGAGCTACACTTGCCCTTTTAATTAGTCATATTTTGGGATGCTCCAATGTGAATGATCCATGAACCATCGGATGCTGAGAAATGTTAACATTTGCATAGATTTCTCCAATTGCCATAAATAGCTCCAATTCTACCATACAACACTGTTCTTGATCTCCTTTTTCAAAGGCTTCAAAGTATCATTCTTCTCATCTGCTTCCTTTAGTCTAGGTGATTTGATTACATGACTAGGCTTGTCAAAGTAGAAACATTTCCCCTTTGATTTCTTCTTCTTCTCAAAAACATTGGGATACCAAAGCCCTTCCCCTTGAGTTTTGTTACATTTATAGATAATGCATCGTTACCATATTTGGATTTTAAATGCATCTCCTCATCCACCAACATTACACCAAACTCTTCAAAAGTAAGAGGTGGGTCATGCACTTGTGTGTTCAATGAGGTCACCAAATTGTCATACTTTAGGGACAACACTCAAATACACCTGCCTACACTGGTCTTAGTGATCCTCACTGTTGCCATCTGATCTTGTAGATTCATTCGCGTCATGAACGGTTTTGATGCTTCTCCTTCAGAATACCTTTCTGTTGTAAGTTGATTCTCAAGTTTTTAATCCTTTCCTGATTCCTCGTCTTATACTAGTTCTTAAGCACTTGCCATGCATCACAAGCTGTGGTAGTATATTGAATATCACAGCCATAATCAAATAAGTGAGGTTGGTGATAATGGCACATAGCGTATGTGTATTCCTTCAACTCCATGGTAAAGTGAGAGCAAGATCTAGTGGTATGGTATGTAGTGGATCTGTTAGATCCAGAGTAGAACCTAACTTTGCATCAACCCCCGTTATAATTTTCCACAACTCATATTAATTAAGAATAGACCTAATATTGAACTTTTAGAGAGTGTAATTTGTACCATCCAACTTTCCAATCACCAACAAATGATGGAGGGCATGCACAAGTGGCTATGTTATTTGTAGGTTAGGCCATCTCTCAAAATCTACCTTTAAATAGCAAACTATCAAAACAAGATTTGCTTGAAGCCTATGCTCCGTCCTTATATAGGGGCCTCATATAGGGGGCCTTACAAAATAGAGCACATCCATCACCTGCAGTAACAACACAAGGGTGGAGCATTGAGTAAAAGCTTTTCTAACACTACAAGAGGTTCATATTTTATGTTGCAATGATTTTCTTTCCATTACACGAGAACTGACCAAGAAATAAGATGCACTTAGGTAAATAGAAGTTGAAATCAATGCCTTTCCTAATCTTAAGCTGCTATTATAACTTGCTAACTTTTTATTTATTGAAACAATTCATTGTGGAATGTGATGCATGTGACAATTGCATTTGAGTTCTCCTAAATTAGGAATGATCTGCTTTGCTATTGTATATAAAAGTAAGAGATTGCAGGATGTTGAGCTCACTCTCAACATTTATGAGAAACAATTGTTGGCTATGATTCATGCCCTTACAATATGGAAGCATAGCTTATTGGGAGCAAAAATCAATCAAGATCAATCACCAAAGTTTGCGATGCTTTCTTATGCCTAAACTTTCTGAGGATGGCCAATTTCCTCTCCATGTTTCATTTTCAGATTTTGCACACTCCTGGGTGGCAAAAAATGTGGTTGTAGATGCTTTTTCTGGGATGTGAAGAATGTATCATTTGGATGTTATTTACAGATATATGGGCCAATTTGAAGGTTGGTCATGCACATGCATGTTATGTAGTGAAAGATGGCTATCTAATGAAATATAGTTGTCTATGTGTGGTCTCAAACATGAGGCAGAACAGAACATAGATGAATATTGCCTATCACTCAAATGATTGAGAGGTATGAATTTGTAGATATATGGGCTAATTTGCTAGGTGGTCATGGACATGCCATGCCCTCTTATGTATTAAAAGATGGCTACCTTATGAAAGATAACTACCTATGTGTGGTCTCAAAACATGAGACATAAAATTTTGGATGAATGTTATACTCCTCCCTATGCACGATGTAGAGGAATATTGCCTACCACTCAAATGATTGAGAGGTATTTCCTTTGGCCAGGCATGATAAGAGACATAGAGGCTTATGTATGTGCATATGTCACCTCAAAAGGTGAAAAATAATTGGAAAATGGCTCATGTTTTGCTAAACCCAATGTAGCACCTTGTGTGCTCTTTCTTCCCATGCCTTGTCCTTCTTTCCTATCTCTTTCTTATCACCTGTAATAAAGCCCCACATGCCTTTGCCCACCATTAGAAAGTTCTGCATATGGAATTTTCATGTGTGGAAAGTATTCTTGTTAGGTTTCTCACATGTGATTTGAGATAGACATGACTTATGCCATGGTTGCCCAATAACACTATGTAAAGCACCTACAATGAGTAAACACAAGACCACTTCTCTTGAGATCACCTTAGTGAGTTCACAAAAACCAAATGACCTCCAAAAATCAAGCCTAAAATACTCTTCCAAGAGCTAAAACAATTCCACAACCATATACAATGGCATTCATAACATCAATGCCAACATATGAGCAACCATATATTCAATTTAGGCAAAGTTGTCCCCTATGTAGTTGTGTTCTTGCTTCAATACATCAATACATATGCATTCTATATTCTTTATCTAAATATTTCTAACCTCTAAAACACTCTTTTAGTTTTAACCAAACATCAAGCTCACATACATTCAACCATGCATCACATACACCATCATTATTTGCATCATATATGTGATGGTCTTGAGCTGCCCAACTTGTATTTTGTTCAAATTTAAGTAGGCATTAATCACATATGCTTTAAAATTTCATTGATGTATCACCACATTCACTTATCCTATCTAAAGTCTAAACGTCACATAAGAGGGATCTTGAAAAGACTCTGAGCAAGGTCCTCAAATAGTCACACAAGAGCGATCTTGAAAAGACTTTGAGCAAGGTCCTCAAATAGTCACCTCAAAATGATGACAAAAACTATAAGTGCCATGTTTTAGTGTAACCTATAGCTCAATGTTTGCTTGATTTCTCCACCATCAATGCACCAAATCAATTGTTATTTGGCTCTAGAGTTAGCTCAATACATTGCTAGCATTATGCCCAAGCTCTCATCGTCAATGGCTTCATATAGATACCATAATTGTTTGATTGAAACACCCTGTTTTACTATATTTTTTATACCTACAATTGTAGCAATTTAGAGCCTTTGCCTAACTCACCTAGCCTCATACAAAGCTCATATGAATGCTCAAAGATGTGGAACAGCTCATAAACTTTACTTGATCCAAGTCTTATGGGTGCTGGGTGCAGGAACCCTAGAACCTCCACTCTAATACCAACTTAAGAGAGGAAATTGCAGCTTTCATTTTGATTGTCATTAAATATCCCCTTAATTAAGCTTTCATGGCATCTTGATTGTTAGTAAATATCCCCTTAGTTAATACACTAATTTTCCATCAAGCACTTAGTGAATATATGGAGAGCATAATGAAACATGGGCTAAACATTTTCTTCACTTCAATTAGCATGTTTATCTCTTCAAATCTATTACATGATTTTAAAAATTCATCTACCTTCTAGATCCTATTTTTACTTTAAGCACACTTGACTACAAGCCTGCATTCACATGTGGCTTATACCTACATGCCTAGAACTATTTTCATGTGAACTATTTTATTGCCTATACAAGATCTGTATGTGTAGTTTATGGGAAAGGGATGGCCTCTCATGAACCTTGCACATAAATCTATATTGTGACCTTGCTTGTGGGCTTTAGATAGGTGGTAGGTATGACTAAACTCTTTGTTTATGTTTGTTAAAGTTTTTGCTCATTTTCCTATTTTTAAGGTTCACATTTCATTAACGTGTGAGCGGATAGATTATAAGTGTGTACGGGCATTTACTGAATGTCAACAACCAACTAGGCTCTCATAAATCAAGAACCCTTTTTGGTGTGGACATCATAGTGGAACCCCCTCCAACTATGGGAGAGGTGTGGCCTCAAGTGAGGTTGCCAAATGGCCTCTCCTTGTATGAAAAGACTCTCTCTCTCTCTCTCTCTCTTCAAAATCAGTGCATTTTAGAAGAGGAGACAAGAATAAGACTAAATTTAAATTCAACAGTCCATACACATGCTTTTTGACATGCAACCCAGTAAAACTAGTCCATACACATGCTTTTTGACATGTAGCCCAACAAAACCAGTCCATACACATGCTTTTTGACATGCTTTCTTGCCTCTCCGACCTTTCAATCGACAACACCTGATCACCATACTGTTGTCCAACCCCTATATGTCATTTTTTGGCTACTCTCTTATGGATTACTACTTGCTGAAAATGCTTTTGAGCATTTCTGTTTGCCGACACTTCGACCTAGATGTTGGAGCCTGCAAATTACAACAAATTCAATGGTAACAGATTCTATGAGTTCTTTTTACCTACTCTACATCCTGATGATTGATCATTAAGGTCTTCTATGTCACGGCCTGACACACGCATGCTTATGTATGGATGCTAGTGGAGGATGGCTGCTTCTGGCAGCAAGTCGCCCCCCTGGGAATTGGGGAGTGAGGTTTGGCGTGACAAAAGCATTGGAATCGAACTTCGATGAAACAAGTTTGCAATCTCTTTTCATTACATAAATGTCATTAGAAATGTGCCATGTGATGAAGCTTGTATCTTGAGAAATCCTTGATAATACAATCTATTGTGGCCTTAGGTGAGGTAGCCCAATGGCCACCCTCTCCTTGTATAGAAAGACTCTCTCTCTCTCTCTCTCTCTCTCTCTCACGTTCTTTCTTGGATTACTACCCGTTGAAAATGCTTTGAACATTTCTGTAGTCAACACTTCAACCTAAAGCTGATGGGAACCCGCAAATCACAACAAACTCACTAGCAAGAGCTTTTATGAGTTCTCTACATCCACGTGCTTGATCATTAAGGTCCCCTATAACTTGACTTGGCACACACATGCTTGTGTATGGATGACAATGGAGCATAGCTACTTGTGGAAAGTCACTGGTGGGGATTGGGAAGTGAGGTTTCAACATAGCAAAAGCTTTGGGATGGATTCCAAGTTCAACAAAGCATGTTTGAAATTTGTTTTCCTTGCATAAATATCATTGGAAATCTGACATATGATGCCCATGAAGCTAACATAAGTGCCATTGGAAATCTAGCATGTAATGCCCATGAAGTTAACATAAGTGTTATGACCTTATTGCTTGTCATCTAAATTTTAGCTTTGCTATCTTGTTTGGTGTTGTGCCATTTCATCTTGTTTATTAGTATTAATAGTTCAAGTGTGTGACAAGATTGTGCATGGGGATAGAAAAAACTAAAGACTAGGGTATCTAGGGGTATTTCATGTGGAGCGAGGGGATTGAAAAAAGTGAAGACCTTGCAACTTTGGAATGCCATGAATTTCAATTTTAGTATTGGAAGTAGAGGGATAGGACATTAGGGATTTTAGAATGACACAAGTAATGCTTCATTGTTATAGACTAGCATAATGAAATTATCATGTTAATGCTTTATATGACATTGAAATTGCTAAATGTATATCTCCTCCAATCCTTTTTCAAACTTACATCGTGGGTGGAGGTTGTGGGTTCAAGTCTTGACACCGTAGGGTTGTGTGTGTGAGTGGTGTAGCTTCTAGCTTGGCTACATCCCCCGGAAAGGGGGCTTTCGGGAAAAAAAAACTTACATAGTGGCTTTGGTTTTTTTTTTTTTCAGTGTTTTAAATTAGATAAAATTGGCTTTTTACCTCTCTTCAATGTCTGCTGTTGCATAGCTACTCTTGGAAAAACAAGAGCTTCCTTTTAGTACTTGTCTGAGGATACATAGAGAGAGAGAGAGAGAGAGAGAGAGAGAGAGAGAGAGAGACTTGCAAATGGCTATGACCCAATGGCCAAGCAGTATATTGATTAATTCATTCATGGATGGTGTCCTATATTGTTACAGTTTAAAAACCATGCCACATAGAATTGGCATTGATGTGTGATTGCATGTAAAGTGCCTTGAGAACCCACCAAAAGTTTAGTCCTCTTTACTCTTTGAAAGCTGGCTTATGCTGTGTTTACAAATTAGTGGGGAAAAAATTAGGCAAAATCATGTCTACCCAAGCCTACTCATTAAGGGCACAGGGGGGCTCTGATTCTCCAAAACCTTGAGAAAGAAGAAAGGTGGTGGATGGCAGGTTGGTCATCCCAATAGAGAACAGGCCATTAGAGCCAAAACACCACTCCTTGAATTTCCAGAATGATAGGATTTTCCATGTAAAAACATGATGAGGGCCATAATGCTTCTCAAACACAAGTCATTCCTGGCTTCAGTAACGTTCTGCAATTTTCACTGGGGGGATCATAAGAGGCCTCACATGCCTTGCAGAAGCTGCTGGGTCCTTGTTCCAATATACCAAAGAATTTCTTCCATCCAGATCATCTGCAAAACGGAGTGCTTTCCGATGCAGAAGCATCAGCCAAAACCTTGTCGACGCAGTGGTCACTCCAGCAGCAAGATCGGGAATCAAAGCTGTGACAGTCTGTGTGGCTACTGTCATGTCTGATATAGAAAAGTTCATGATTATGAAATGAAGTTCTAGCAACATAAAATGAAAAATTTGAAACTGAACTTAACAGAGAGTAACTTGGCATCTGCATATGCTCAAAGCTTTTCAAGGATGCATTGAAAGGAGAGGAGAAGAAGAAGAAGATTGTTTTAATGTCCTAACTGTGGACACTCAGAGTAAGCCTCAAGATGACCTAACTAAGCAAGCTGCCCCAAGATGGGCAGCAGAAAGGGTAGCCTGATTTTGGCTTGTCACAGACCCCAATGAGAGAGAGAGAGAGAGAGGGGGGAAGAGAGGAAATACATTGGATCAAAAGAACCTAATGAGAGAGAGAGAGAGAGAGAGAGAGAGAGAGGGGGGGGAGATTGGATCAAAAGGACATGAACATAGAACACACCTGCAACTGTTTGTTTATTCAATTCTGACCCCATCAATTTCCAAAGCCTTCTTACCAACTTCAAAGCCTCTTGATCTTCAGGAGATAATGTGTACATGGAACTCACACCAAAGATCCCCGGAATGGGTATAGGCCATGAAGGTGGTATAAAGCGAGAAAAGGGTAGAGTGATGACCACAAAACTGTTCCAGAGCTCAAAAATTGCCTCTCGTGATAACGCATCAACCATGCGAACAAGCTGCATAACCAATAAAAGCATAAAATTTAGATTTGTTATGATGAGACATCATCATCATCAGTTGTACCTTGTTTTGGTCTCATGGGCCATTTCGGCCTTTAGGAGACGTTAATATATCTTTCTTTCTTCTTTCTTTCTCTCTCTCTCTCTCTCTCTCTCTCTCTCTCTCTCTCTCACACACACACACACACACAACACACATTTCAGCTGGTTGCACAATACAGGGTTTTTGCCAGTTCAGAGACACAACAAAGAGTAGACACCAGCCTCCATGGCTGGCTTGTGCCGGTTCAAAGACATGACAAAGGGTAGAGTCTTTGGCTCCTTTGTCTTCATCCATGCACTTAGCATCGCAGGGAATAGACATCCCAGGAGCAGGTTCACGATCACTCACTTATAGTTGGGTTTTTCAGGGAAAAAAAAAAGAGCTCTCATTGATGGGATAGGATTGGAAGAATTGTGACATTCTCATTGACAGCCCTAAGATCGCACACTGCAGGAGGTGAAGTCTTGACTCTCAAGAAATAGATGATAAGGAATAATATTGAATTAGTTCAGAAAAAGGATAGTTAGACATTTTTTCATGCTTCTATCTGATTCACTTGGGATGCAGCCTCTCTTTCTGTAAAGGATCAGTAGCTATGAAAATGCCACACTCATAAAATGCACCATGGGAGGAGCCTGTTTTAGATAAATTCTTTGTTGTTTACTTATGGTACAAGGTACAATCACTCTTGAAAGGCTGCCCCACCCCCAACCCCAACCCCAACCCCAACCCTCCCCCTCCTTCCCTCCCTCCCTCCCTCTAGATTTTGATGATTGATACATAGCTAAATTTTTAGAATTTGATACCTCTGCTAGCAGCAACTCTTGAATGAAACTCCCCTCTGGTGCAAACAGTGAAGATAGTATTTCCTTTGATGTAGGATCAATCGGAGAGACCACCAGCTGAGATTTCCCGGTCTCATTTGTGGGCATCATCGCTTGGCGGAAATTTTGAAATCCAAGGAGTACTGCCTCAACTCTTTGTGCATCTAGTTGTTCTTTCTTGCCATACAGGAAGTACTTCAAAGCGATGCGAGCTCGAGGACTAGGCCAAGAACCACTCAAATGTCAGCTTATGAAGAAATAGGTAGGCTACATTGACAGAAGACCATTCATCTATGCTTCCATTTGTATATAAAGCCACACACACACACACATGTATGCATGTATGATGAAATTACCTGTCATCAGTCAATAGTCTTTTACAGATATATGGGTAGCATTCATCGACAATCGCATAGTTTGGATTCGATTTCAAGCCTATCCCTTCCAATATCGAGAAAGCTCGAAGAATCATTGCAAAATATGGTGGAATTACAATAGCATACTCCTTTGCCAAGTCTGTCAAATCAGCAATAATCTGTAGGAACATTTTATTTAAAAAAGACTGTTATCTTCAAAGTTTGGATATGATCTTGATCCTTGTAAAACTTGAACTCTCATCAGCAAACTACCTGTTCAATATCCATTTGTTGAAGGCCACCGCCTCTCACTAGCTGGCTAAGGACTCGGCTGAGCTGTGGCAAGATGTCTGTTGCCAGTTCATGGTTGAGTAGATGGGGAGGCAAAAAACCCAACCTTATTAAGTCATCAGCAACTTTGTCATAGTCTGCATTGACCAAATGAGATATATAGTCGATCAAAGCATACCGTTGATCTTCTGTCACCTAAAAAAACAGAAAAGTACAACAGATGAGCTCAACCCAATGTGGGAATCTATGAGACTTGAGGATGACATAATCTCTAACTACCTGCCATGCCTCTTTCTAATTAGCTCTCCAAGAGGTCTCTTGCCTCTTAATAAAAGTACACTCCACATGTAAAGGATTTCACCCTATGTGTAGTGTCCAAGTTAACTTTACCTGTATCATTAAACCGAAGTCTAACACACATAAGCGTCCATCTGGGGTTCGTAAGAGGTTCCCTGGATGTGGATCTGCATGAAGGAAGCCACTTTCTAAAAGCTGAATCAAATAGCAATTCAAAGCCATGGACACCAGCTGGGCAACATCTCCTTCTTCACTCTCTGATAGTTTTGCACCTTCAATCCAAGATGATGTAAGCACCTGAGTTAATCATTACCACTATTAGCTCTTCCATCAATCATTCTCTTTCCTAAAAGCATAAATAATAATGATGTTAACTTCGTACCTTGCGGGATGTATGCTGCATGAGAGCCTTTGGCACCACAACATTTGGTAGTGATCTCATGTTCTTGCTGAACTCCTCTGCATTCTTTGCCTAGAAAAGAAGAAGGAGAAATTTATCTCGTTAGCACATTTTATACTTTTTGCATGATTGGATCAAGCAAGGCAATCGTCACATGATTGATTTTCTTATTGGCACTCCTTGTGTTTGTTTGTTAGATACCTTAAATAGTCAAGATGGTTGAGGATTTGACCACAAGCATGCTTGGCCCTTCAACTTCTAGTGAGAACCTCCATACTGGGAGGCATAGGCATGGGATTTGTATTTTTTTTGTTTTTCGAGCCAGGGTCAGAAACGAGCAAGCTTGTTCTGAGACTCGAACAGAGAAATGCTTTTGTCATTAGCTTCGTCGTCTCCAGTCTCAAAGACGATTTCGCTATTTTCTTAAGGCATTACCCCGGAAGACCCATGAGCTGGGGGATTTGTATTCTATCCCGTAAGACTCGATGGCCTCAAGCGAGGTGTGGGCTATCTCTATGTGGGATCCAATCCAAGGGCGGGGTCTGCTCCTGAAGTCACTGTAGAGAGTGTAGACTCTTGTACAGGCTGCGCTCCTACTGTTTGATGACTCTCAGCCTGTCTATGGCTACTATATGCAGAAAGAGGCTCACCTTGGCTACGGTACCGTGCAGTCCCTGTGCTGAAATCCCTTGTGCAAAAGGGATCTCCGGCTTTTCCAATACATTGTCATCAAGGGAACAGCATCAACCATACTCCAGGGCTTATGTGCTCAGTGATAATACTTAAAGCTCAAACAAAGTCCAGACTCCACCCACAAACATTTCAACCTCATCCCTTTTCCAAAAAAGAGGCTTCTATTAAATAGAATAAAATTATACAAAGGGAGATCTCAAACCAAAAGGTAGGGAGATCTCAACCAATTGGGGGCACTATGCTGCCATAAAAGCCCTGTAGGAGTGGAGGAGAAGAAAATGCCATGGTCATAAATCTGTTGTGTGTTGTTTGTGCAGCTCTAGAAGGGTATGAAAGAGTATGAACGATGTCACTCCATATATTACAAATACACTAGGTGTCATAAACATGAATACCCTTGAAGGCCTCTGAGCATCTAGTCTTCTAGATATGCTAGATATGCAACGCCTTAATACTAGCAATAATCTCCCAAGTGGTATCAGTACTCAGCAGAGGTGGTGTGTATTGTAACTCCTCCAATAAGGGGGCCCTTGGCTGTAATTCTACATGTGAATCTTTACAGAAGCAAAGCTGGTGGGGATTTCAATGCCCACAGCTCACAGCCTGCAGCCCATCTCTTCCATTGGTGGAGACATCTTCAAAGGTAGGAAAAATGGCAGGAAAGCAATACAGCCACCTCCGCTAGGGTGCTCTTTGGCAGTGGCAGATGACGCATCAGCATCTGTCCTTGCCTTAATCATTAGCAATGAGGGGAAGGTACATGCATGATGTATCAACTATCCATGAGATTCAGTGACATGACCAGGGCAACATGGGAATAGCTTAAGGAACTGATACTAACGGTAGGAAAAACGCCATGAGATCTCTAAGGTTAGCCACATGCTTGCTTACGACAGGCATGTCAGTTACTCATGACAGACATGCTTGTTCACGACAAGAAATTTTGTTGTAAACTCGTGAAAATCAGAAGTTACCTCTTGTGTGTAGTCAAGCTCTTGGAAAAAATGAGCAGCCCAATGGTCAAGAAATGATATAAGATCTGATGAGTTCTGATTGGGAAGCTTCTGCACCCCCATGGCTATAGCTCTTAATATGTACAAGTCCAAAGAAACTGTTTCAAGGACTCTAGGTCTCTGCACCTTCACTGCTACAGTCTCTCCAGAAGCACGCAACTTCGCCTTATATACCTGCTCACAAATAAACCCATTGAACTGTAAACAAAATGAAATTAGCTTTTTCAAGGAGCTCCTGCAATTGAAAGAAAAAGAGAAAGCATTGCTTACTTGCCCCAATGATGCAGCTGCAATGGGTTCATCCGAAAACTCGGAGTAGACATCTTCGATGGCATGCCCAAGACCCTCAAGAATCATGTCCCTTGCCTCGTCATTCGAGAATGGAGGGACTCGGTCTTGAAGCTGTTGAAGTGCCTCTAGATATGTGGGTGGGAGAAGATCTGGTCTTATGCTCAATGCTTGGCCAACCTACTCAAATCCAAAAATGCCTCTTTTTGATTGAAAATTTCAAGCAAGTAGATAACTGAGAAATGCACAAAATGTTCATGTTTTGCCCTTATTAGCTAAAAAACTTAGTCTGTTGTACCTTGACTGCGGTCGGGCCAAGCCCTGTAATCAAATCCAGAAGCTGAGAAGCCCTTAAACTCTCATTCTCCTTAGCTTTGCCTAAAGAGAGGTCCATCAGAATGTTGACCAGTAGTAGCGAGCATTTGAGGACTATAAAGGAGGCCCTTGAAAACACAAGAAAGGGCCTCTTTTTGTAGTAGTCTGTGATGGCTTCCGGATCATAATGCAAGGGCAAAGACTCTTCTGAACCTTCATTGATATGAGACTTCTTGTTATGTCCATGCTGCTTAGCAATGGCATTCCAACGCACCTGTAACCTTGCCAGTTTATACTTAACAATCTTTAATTCACTTAAAGAGAATGGATAATCTTTCTGATTTGTTGAAGATCTCACAGCAATGGCCGAGCCTGTCAGAGTGATCAAAACAGTAGCAACTGAAACAGCTGGGCTGCTTAATAATGCAGTTTGAGAGTAATTATCAAATGTCATAGCTAGATCATGAAGAAGCTGGCCAGTAGAAGTGCTTAGTGTCCCATCGGCAAACTGAGTGGTTATGTGGTTTAGTAGAATCCCGCTTGCATTTCCAATCTGGTTACCAAGTGTGGAAATCAAAGGGACTGTGTGTTTAATACTGGTAGAAATACTATGCAAAGATGGAGAGAAGATGTTTGTAGCTTTGGTTACTAAGTCAGATGAGGTAGTTGTGATTAATGTACTAACGAGGTCTGAATTAGAGAAATTAGTAACATTAATTGAATTAGGCTGCCTTTTTCTACACTGATTAACGGTAGAAAAATGTCTCTCTCTCTTGTTGTTGCTGTTTGAGAGGGCAAAATGCTGCTGATTTGGTACCGTGATGGGCTTTGATTTGGATGGTTTTGTAATGCCATTTGCTGTGATAGCAGTTGTAGAGGGCACAGCCCTAGAAGAGTAGATGGGGTGGCCCATATGTTGATGAACTTTAATTAATCACTCTTTCTGATCGCACTAAGTAAATCGCGTTGTTTCTGTTCAAATCTAAACAGCCCAAATGCCCCGCTTTCTCTCCAAATCTTGATCGCCCACGAACAGAAACCCTAATCTCTCTTCTAATCACACAGAAAAAAAACCACTTCTCCTAAACCAAATCGCCCTAATCCAAATTGCCCACCAAAAAAAATATCTCAAAAGCTCTGATTTCACCCCTAATCCGAATCGCCCACAAACAAATTCCAGAAAATTAATCTCAAAAACTCTGATTTCTCCCCTAATCCGAGTCGCCCACGAACAAGAAACCCTGATTTCTCTACTAATCGTGGTACTTCTCCCGCAGGGTTAGGATCGCCCACAAGCTAAAACTGATGAGAATCGTCTGCGGGTGTGTTCGTTTTCAAAAAGTGGGGAGTCTTTCAGAGCATCGGGATTTGGTAGTGCCCGGCACAAAGTCTTTTGGTCCGGCCGCCTTTCATAGTCCTGGTCTTTCTTTTCAATTTCCATGTACAAGGAAGCAGTCCATACAAGGATGTGAGCCTCCACTTCTTTTCACACCGACCCGGCTACTTAGTGTTCACACTGGCAAATCCCAAACAAACTTCATTGTCTGGGGGATCTTGCAAATCTCCAATCTCCATTACTCAAATTTCCTCAACAAAAATTTAGAACTAAGAAATTTTGAATTTTGCTTGCATGCATGAGATTTACACACTGGAGCACACAAGTCCATTGTGTGTAGTTTGGAAGTTTTCAATGTGAACGCTCACATAGATGCAAAGCGAGAAGAAATTCAAGGAAGACTGCTTGCATTGAAAAACATGAAACATATTTTCTTTATAAAGGTTGTACCTTTCTTTGTAAGTGTTTTTCTTGCATATCGAGACAGGAGAGGGAAGAAAAAAAGCGAAAATTTTATTTTAAAAGTTTCTCCCAAAATCCATTTTGTCACAAAGCAAATATTACATATTGCTAAGAAGCTACCTTTTGCTTAAAAGTTCCTCTTCATGACTTAAAGTCCTATCATGACTTTTGTTACACATAGAGTCCCTTGTTCATTCTCTCTCTTAGCAAATGGTAAACAATCATATGTATGCTTATATATTTTTAAGCTAGACACTAACTACAATACCAAGATTTTCTAAATTTGTAAGTAAAAATATGAACTTCAAGGCTTGTCACAGTTTTTGACATGGAGAGGTTTTTGGGGGGAACATGAAAAGAGAACCGTATCTCCTCGAGGGGTATGCCTCCTTTACGAGGGCCATGCCTCCGCTCATAGAGAGAGAGAGAGAGAGAGAGAGAGAGAGAGAGAGAGAGAGAGAGAGAGAGAGAGAGGTATTAACGTCGGTAGAATGCAACACGAGGGCATGTACGACCAACGGTGAAACTTGAACTCAGGTGGATCATGGCCTTTATATATATATATAGAGAGAGAGAGAGAGAGTGAGTTACAATCTACAAATGCCAAATATGATTTATGGGACTCATCCAATGAATATATTATGAGAGGTCTTCTCACAAGCACGAAAAGAAAAAGGTCTGAGCCTTAGAGCCAGTTGTAGCATTGTGTTCGTCCTCATGTATACAAGTTGAAGTTTGTGCAAACCTCTTGAATAAAGAGCTCTCTCCACAAAAGATTGCACATGTGCCATCCTTAGGGTGCTTTTGCCTTCTCTAATTTTTCTCCCTTTTGATTCAATTGTGCCGTTATGAACTACTTTGATATGCATAGTTTTGCACCTTTCAAAGTTCCCAATGTCTTAAGGACCCTCTTTGGTTTTGAAAGTGATAAGTTCTTGATTATTACCTAGAAGTTAGAGTGTAATATGTAAATTTTTACATCCCATTTATTTGTGATTGTGGCTTTGATCACTTTAGGCCTTGCTGCTTTGTAAGTTTCTTCCTCGTGGAACCACCCCTCATCTTTGTCCTCTATATGAATGGACAAAGACTCTCTATGCTTGGCCTCCTTGAGTTTTTAATTTGCTTGTGCCTAGACTTTGTTTGAAATCGAGCTAACCTTTCTGTTAACTTTTACCTCTTTGGGATTTCCAACTGTCTTGTTTTAAGGACACCACCTAAATTCCCACCAAACATGTACTTTTACCACTTAAAGGGATTCATTGGTGGGAGATGGTAGCTATTAACAATTTATTGTTGGGAGATGGTAGCTATTAACGAAACTACTTTTGTGGAGCTGAAATTGTTTGTCATTATCGTTATTGGGTGAAACTTCTCTAGTGTGTTGTTGCTCAAACCCGAAAAGTGTTGTGGGCACATCGTTACTATGCTTGGACAATCCTAAAGCTTAACCCTTTGTTGTTGAATGTTTATTACACCAAGGATCTACTATTAGCCCTTTCGAATATTGTAGTTGATGTGGTAAAATTAAAGTTAAAGTTAGCTAGACTAGCCCCTCCAATGTAACTTGCCACTAATTTAGGGTTAGATGGGCATGCCTAGCAACAATGAGTGGAGAGAGAGAGAGAGAGAGAGAGAGAGGAAAAATACATTATTATCTTAGGGTCTTATCTGGGCTTGCCCAAAAGGAATTGGTAGGTGAGATCTCCCTCTTTTTCTATTAGGGGTTGCGTTTTGTAAAGCCCCTACATACGCCCGGGGGGGGGGGGGGGGGTTGTGTTTGTAAAGCCCCTACATACGTGGGGGGGTTGTGTTTGTAAAGCCCCTACATACGTGGTGGGGGTTGTGTTTGTAAAGCCTCTACATATATGAGGAGGGAAAATCCCTTGCCCATAATGAATTGGTAGGTGAGGTCTCCCTCTTTAACTAATGGGGGTTATCTTCATAAAGCCCCGATTCATGACATTGGACCACAAGGGTCCATGACTTCACTGTGGAAACCAAAGCATGCAAAATGGGGTGTAATAAAAGCTAGCTTAAGTAAAATAAAAAGAGAAGCATGAAATCCATGTATGAGAATGTGTGTACACGTGTGTGTGTGTGTGTGTGTGTTTTCAATCTTCTACATAAGTAGTCAGAAAAATCCAACAACCTTATCCAACTTGACCAATGAAAATGTTTAAACATGATTATATAACAACAGATTTGTATACAATAATCATGTTACAAGTAAGTGGGGCCAGTGACTCCATTATTTTTTAAAACATTTGGTGTAGAACATAAACCGAATGATATTTTGAAAGAATAGATACTGTTAACTGCATCCATCTAGATAGACAAATAGAGAATTAACCTATGCGTGTCTTGCAGGTATCATAGGATCTACCACGTGTTATAGATGTCACCCAAAATAGCTTAAGATTTATGCAGTGATGGGATCTAATCCCCTGATATGCATAAGGTATGTAGCCATAGTAACCCAAAGTAAAGGGATCAATCATTATTTCCCTCTACAAGCATGAAAGAGAATTGGCTCCCTAATAATTCCAACTTTTCATTCAATAACTCAATAGATATTCATCATATCTCCTGTCATATCATCATAACTAGAAACCAAAAAATGTTGCGTATATTTGTTTAAATTTATCAGCGTATATGATAGATTCTATGGATAGCCACTCGAGTATCTTAACAGATCTTCCCAAAAATAATAATAAAATAACATAACAATAACCCATATACATATGATTCAGACAAATGGTTGGCTTATCAGTATCGTAATTAGGGGATATCCTCCTACAAATTAGAAAGAGACCAAGTTGCTTCTGTAAATGCAAGCTCCTTTAACAGTGGTATTTCTAACTTGTACTCCATAAGTTGCATCCCTAAACAAAGTTGTCATGTTATTTTAAGCGTGTTGTTATAACACGTATAATGATTCCATACCCATCGTTATATTGTCAAACCAGAGTCTGAGTATGTAAGCTTGATCTAATGTTCAGTACTAACATTATTAACATCATGGGCAACCAGCAATATGAATGACCGAGGTAAAAAATTCTCAAAAAAATCGAAGTGTTAGGCTTTACCATTACCATAAGCCTGTATAAAAAAAAACCATACCAGGCATCGTGTTTCAATCTTAGAGGGATTCCAAAAGATTATCCGCCAGCCTTGTACCATCAGAAATATGACGATGTTTTTTCATGCATTATGCGTGCATAGGGGATTAGGTCATTCTTAACTGAGATTAAATTTCAGGATATAACGATGTCAATAAATCAAATGCAGAGCTAATAGCATCATAACAATCAATGACTTGACTGCAGGTGCAACATAAAGGACTAAGAGCATTTACTATTATAACTTCTCAACCGAAAAACTAGATAATATAAAAATCTTATAAGATATTACGCAGCATTAATCTGAGATAGGATTCCCCGAGAGGCCATCATCCTATCATACTTTAGTAAAATAGGCCAATGTTTCCTCAGGCATTTTGAAGCATATGCATGCTAGATAGAGCAATAAAGAACGAAATGGGTTTCAACCAAGTCATCAACCCATAGTCTCGTATAGAGCAAAGAGATCTCCATTATGAGTCATATACAAAAAGCATCATGAAATCCATTATGGGATTCAATAGTTCATTATCCCATCCATAGTGCATCAAAATAAAATCAATATGAGTTACTTGAGAGGAAGAGCTCCCAGTTGATGCAAGAATAACAGACATGGCAAAAGAGCACTAAGACAAGGGCTAAGTGAGTGTGTAAGCACTCACCTTGCATAGCTCGTTTTATAGGTAGAGCCAGGTTGTAGGTGCCAATCGTCTCGCCATTAAAGCTCCTCACCAGCGCCATTTCAATACGCATAATATTAATCCACAACCAAGCATAGTTGGTTTACTCAAAATGAGTACCTTGTCAAGTTTATAGTATGGCAGGTAGATCTCACATGTAGGAGATGAAGATTTGATTATTTTTAGGAAGTCGGCTAAGTATCGCACGCATGTGAATAAGCCCCTTTGTGTAGGTGTTCATGTAAAGCCATTCCCAAAGTTTTCATACCATCAATAAAAGAACCTTACTATAGATGAGAGATGTGTGTGTGTGTGAGTGAGTGAGTGAGTGAGTGAGTGAGTGAGTGAGTGAGTGTGTGTGTGTGTGTGTGTGTGTGTGTGAGAGAGAGAGAGAGAGAGAGAGAGAGAGAGAGAGAGAGAGAGAGAGAGAGAGAGAGAGAGAAACGCAGAGATAGGGACAGAGACAGAGACATAGAAGTCTATCTGTGAGAGTGTGTGGGAGAAGAAGAGTGTGTTTGTGTGTGATTGTGTGTGTGTGTGTGTGTGTGAGAGAGAGAGAGAGAGAGAGAGAGAGAGAGAGAGAGAGAGAGAGAGAGAGAGTGTGAAGAAGAGTGTGTTTGTGTGTGATTGTGTGTGTGAAGAAGAGTGTGTTTGTGTGTGATTGTGTGTGTGTGTGTGTGTGTGTGTGAGAGAGAGAGAGAGAGAGAGAGAGAGAGTTTCCACTTCAAGAGACCATAGTGAAGTGAGCTTTATAATAGATGAGAAGTGTGTGTGTGTGTGTGTGTGTGTGTGTGAGAGAGAGAGAGAGAGAGAGAGAGAGAGAGAGAGAGAGAGAGTTTTCTTAAATTCTGTTACGTAAAAAACCCAATAAATCATTGGAAAAACATATTTATGTCAAGAGTGTGGAAAAGAAAAAGGATTGAAATAATATTAAAGCCATATTTTGTGCATTTATAACTCTAAATCTTGAACATACTTGTAGAAGTTAAGATAGGGTTTCTACTTTTATATGATCAAACCTATTAAGTTTTTACTTTTTTTGAAATCTTGGGGACAAATATCTAGAAATGATATGTGGTGAGACTTGCTATGTTTCTTAATTTCTCTACTCTTTAAACATTAATGTGTCCAATAAACAAAACTTTGTGTTTTTCTATTGGTTTGGTGAGTCATCATCAACACACAATCTTTAGTCTTTTCTTTGTGGCAATTGCCTAACTCGCATAATTAGAGACTTAAAGTTAACCTTGACATTATCAAAGTACAAACTAAGTCCTCTCTTGAGGAAATAATTAGCATTTTTTAAGCTTTATACCATAAAGAAAAGGAATTTTTACATGCGCTCTACTTGATTAATTGGTCTTGTCTTTATCATTACCTCTAGAAAAGGAGCTTTTACATGTGCTCTACTTAATTAATTGGTCTTGTCTTTATCATTACCTATAGAAAAGGAACTTTTATGTGTACTCTATTAAATTAATTGGTCTTGTCTTTATCATTACCTCTATTAAATTAATTGGTCTTGTACTCTATTAAATTAATTGGTCTTGTCTTTATCATTACCTCTATCAAAAGAGAAATAAATTTATTTGTGAGTCCCCTTCAAATCAAGTCTTGCATCATGGATAATGTAAGGTGGGAATCTTCTTGCTACTTTTCTTGAGAGGGAAAGAAATTGAGACTTCAAGTATTAATTTTTATATTGTAGGGAAACTTAAGGTATTGTAAGAGAAACTTGTATTATGCATACATTTTTTATGGTCTCGCTTGATAAGATATATGCCTCAATTACAATGTCCTCATAATTTTAAAAAACCTACCAATAAACACCTAAATGAACGGTTTTTTGCATGGTTCTGAATTGTGATTACAATCATGTAGTAGTTTAATTTCACATCCCAGAAAACTCAATTTATGGATCAACATTGCATTGAAATCTCTGTTTTCAGTCATAATATTATGTGTGTGTGTGCGTGTGTTCCTGGGGGGGGGGAGTGTCCGTGGGTTGCTTGCTATCCCCTCACCCACCCACATACCCTAGAGTCACTCAATCAACACCTTGAAATCGGCATTGATGTATAAGCCATTTAAAGCTGTGTTATTGTCGGGAAGTTATTCAATATATCTTTGAGTTTGAAATAGAGTTGACTGTTATATGCCTCCAAGCATATAGTGGAGTTGAATGTTATAGGCCTCCAAGCATATAGTAGAGTTGAATGTTATAAGCCTCCAAGCATATAGTAGAGTTTGAAAATAATAGAGTTGAATGTATAGGCCTCCAAGCATATAGTAGATGAAAATCATGCATCATATAAAGGGCTCTCAAAAACACATTACCAATAGAAAAAATTATTGTTTCAAATGATACTATTGTTAGCCTATTTAAGGAATTGGTCGTGAGGAGAAAAAAAGACATATAGCCTTCAAAAAAAACATATAGCCTTCAAAAATGCATTAAATATATTGATGAGATTAATTTTTCAAGTTACTTCTATTGACCTTGGAACATTAACATTGAATTGATGCTTTACCATCCCTAGAATGTTCCTTACAAGTCTACTTTATAAGTCTTTATCGTGAATGAGTAGATCGGATCGTCATGTTCATCCATTACATAATCATGTACATGAGACATCACAATTGTGGCCTAAAATGTTTTTATCCACTTGCACTTACTTACATTTTGTATCCTTTTTCAGTTTCTAATATCCTTTGCCAAATCTTATCACACTTAAACCATAAGAAGTCAGCTAAGAATTCGTTATGTATGAAGAAGCTAGTACATTGACCAAAATAGGATAATTTGTGTTTTGAGAAATAACATTACACAAGGGTTAAGGCTAGTGAAAGTAACCTTGTATGTTCATAAGAATAGTTGAGATGGTGGTAGTTGTTTTGAGAGTAAGCTAAGATGAAGATGTGAAAACTGTGAAAATTTGTATAGTGCCCAGTTTGGTTGGGGGGGTGTCGCCCATCAACCACCTATGTACCCTAGAGGCACATGATCAACCTCTTGAAATAGGCATTGATATAAGTTATAAGACATTTATGAGAGAACCTCCCAAACTTGTCTTATTATTAGTAAGTTATTTGATAAATTTTGGGTGTGAAAAAAAGCTAGATCATAGACATCCAATCGTATAATAGAAGCAAAGCACGCATATTAAAGGACTCAAGCTCTCAAAATCATAAATTTTTCCTTATTTAAAGAGTTGGTCTTGGGAAAATAAAAATAAATGTCTTTCAAGAATGCATTGAAGTCATAACATATTTTTGGGCTTCATTTTCAAGTCCTATTAAAAGGTAAAATTGGATTTCTTCTTTATCATCCCTCATATTCCTTACAATTGAATTGCTTCTTTACCATCCCTTATATTTCGTACAAGTCTACCAAGTCTTCATCATGAATGAGTGGGTTGAGTCCTCGTGTCCACCCAATACATAATCATGCACATAAGTAACCATAACTTTGGCCTAAAATGTTTTTGTTCACTTTGTCCTTATATTTTGTTTCCTTTTCCAAATATTGGATCTCTTTACACGAATCATGATAAGTTAAGTATTTAGCATATGCTATTATATTGACAAGAATAGGACAATTCATGTCAATATTGGATCTCTTCAGACTTGAATCAAGAGTTAGCTAAGTATTCATCATATGCTATTATATTGACCATAGTAGGGCAATTTATGTTTTGAGGCTAATTCTTAAATTTTAATTGTTAGAGTGGCCTTACGATCAAATCAAGATCAATGGCATATGTCCTATCATATGTCATCTTAATTGTACTATTGGTATAAAAGAATTAGTCTTAAAGGGTTATTTGATTATCTCCCCTTTGGGTGGGCCTTAATTAAAGCTTTGATTAAGCAATCGTGTGGGATGGTGTCATTTAGCTTCCTTGATCTATGTTGATCATTCTTTAGAAAGAAAAAAATTAGGTATATAAGTAAGGAGTGTTTGGTTGTTGTCATGCTACTAAGAGTCTCATGCACATAGAAGGCCACATTTATTTGGTCATGATAAAGACATTGCATGCTACTATGAGTTTCGTGCACATAGAAGGCCACATTCATTTGGTCATGATAAAGACATTGTAAAAGACCTAGGCCCCTCCTCGATCAAACAATGATAGTGCCACCCAATCTCATAGTATGTTGAAAATGGAGTAAAGCGTGCTATTTTGTTCCACCTCCTTCGCTCCCTTGAAAGATGAACATCTTGTATGTTTGTACATGAAACATATGTGATGAAACATGGAACTACCTGCTGCCCATGACCTTGCCAAACTTTCTTTTTGACACCTCCCTTTACCATCCTTTCAACACCTTTACTCACCCACCCACCAACCTCTATCTCGATAAATTCCTTTTAACACCTCCACATGCCACCTTTTCAACACCATCTCTCAAAGTAACTCTAACCTCAACCTCCCCACCTTCTAATTCATTGTCTATGTTTCTCAAAACCATTGTTTATGCATAACACCCCTTATGCCACCCTTTACCTATGTGTATGCATAACATCCCTTATGCCACCCTTTACCTATGTGTATGCATAACATCCCTTATGCCCCCCTTTACCTATGTGTGCACTGTACAACTAATACGTACACCTAATAATCATAGAGCTAACTATAAAATATCAATTACCCGTAAATGTTTCATTGCTTGAGGGCTTTTATAATGAGCTTTGTGCATAGCTATCATGTAAGTAAAAACTTGAAAAAGATGACACAATCATGACTCCACTGTCATCAATTATCAATTTCTTACAAAATGATTATCTTGATACACAAAACCATGATTGTCATCTTCACACATGGAAACTAAAAGCAACACATTAATGTTAACACCTCAACCACTAAAATGAAAGAGCCAAATCAAACAAAGGTTGCCTCAAAGGACTCACACATATATAAAGTGCACGTGTCTAAATTTTTAAGAACAAGTCTTTAAGTGTAGTGTACATTAACAGATAGTCGAAAGGTCCTTTAAAATAAACACTTATCTTTTGTCTTTAAAAGTAAGAAGTAAAGAGTTTTTAAAACTTCGACACTAATGGTTTTTTAAAATCTAAATCTAAATCTACTTTAAAAGTAAGAAGTAAAGAGTTTTTAAAACTTCGACACTAATGGTTTTTTAAAATCTAAATCTAAATCTACTTTATTTATATCTTAAAACCTTGCTATATTTATCTATCTACTATAAAGACTACTGTAAATGTAGCATGACCCTTTGTTATAAAACTATTACCATACTATACATACTCTTATCAATGAAAATGCCGAACAAGCCTAATATCTTCCCTTCTTATATGCACCTCTTCAATGCTACTTTATCAATTCATGACACATCACTCCGTAAATACTCTCTTTCTCAATGGCACATCACCCTCCATACTCAACATGATCTACTAGAATGGAAACAATGATAAACCATGCGTGCCATGTAGATTTTCTTTGTTTCCTTACTAGTCCATTTGATAAGGAGAAAGGTGCTCGGAGCCTTCTTACATGCTAGATTCTCCTTGCAATGATTTATTGGAAGAGGGGACCACTTTGCCTTTTGAATTCTTTTTATGCTTTGAAGTTAGGATCCTTCAAATCTTTCTTAGCTTCTATCTTGATTATTTTCCTTGCCTCGTGCATAACATGTTCGACAAAAGTCATGATTTATAACTTTTCCTTCTTTCATCTTTTACAACTTTTTTTGTTTGACCTAGACCAAAATGTTCACAATGAGGTATAACCATAGAGCCTTCCATTACTTTTGTTCATGTTCTCAATTGTGTGATAGAAGTATACACCCTTGGATTGGCTTTGTTCATGTTCTCATTTGTGTGATAGGCATACACAAAAATAGCTTTTTCATTTTTACCTTCAATGTAGGTGACCCGTGCGTTGCTACCACGATCATACCATACAGCAAAAAAGTACTTTCTCAAGCGTGAACCAAGCGTGAAAAGTTTTACCTTCAATTCAAATTTAAAAAAATCCAAAAATCCTCCTTTCTCACTATGGACTGGTCTTTTTCCTTTTGTTTGGACACGTGGAGAGGGACTAAGTTGTGTAGATAGATAGATGTATGAACACACTCTATCATTTGCCTTTATTTCCACATGCCCCTTGCGAAACATACGTATAGACTAAGACGTATACCAACGACGAACAACGGCCATGACGGTGAGAGCGGACGGCCGACAACTGTAGGACTGGCAACAACACGACGGGCCGGCGTAGGACGGCAGGCACGGTGACGGACGACAGCTACGTAGCCGCGGCGGCGGAGATCCCCCATAGAGGCTGTTCACGCGATCTTGAAATAGACCTCCAACGTGGCCGCGGCAGCACGTGCTGCTAGGTGGCCACGGAGATCCCTCAGAGAGGCTGTTCACGCGAGCTTTGAAATAGGCCTCCAACGAGGCTGTTCACACGACAGGCTAGTTCCCCCAAGTGGTTGGGAATCCGGACAACCTTGCATTTTCACGTGGCAATTCGTTCTCAGCATTACTCCCAAGGCTTTGTAGGCCCACATATGCAAATATTTGTTAATGTTTTGCAAAGCATGCTCCAAAGCACACCTCAATTTTCTCGCCAAAATGTTTCATTTAAAAGTGGCATTGGGGGACTTCATAAAATAAAATAGCTCTTAAGTTGCCAGCATGATCTAGCCCAATTGGTAACACCCTCGACTTGTGGACCAACAAGTCTCAGGTTCAAACTTTGGCACTAATATTGTATAATAATAATCGTGGCACTAATATAGTATAATAATAATTAAAATCTTAAAAATAACCCTTCGGCATTGTAATGAAGCACAACTAAGGTCAAAAACATGTAAATAATGGGCCATGGACAAGGCTACTATAAATAGGGCCTTGGGTTAATTGTAGGGACCTTTTTGATCATTTATCACTTGGATACTTACATGTACTCTTGGCTCCTTTCTTGAAGATGGCCTTTGTTAAATCCCTTAGGCCTTATGCACATACCTCCTTTGCTACATGTGGATATGGATTTCTTCTATTTTCATCATAATCTCATGAATTTCTCATATATGCTTATTACCCCATCAAATGGATGTTAGATTTGGACTTTATGTGCTGATTTCTTGATCTTTGGTCTAGATTCATTTCAATTGGTATCAAAGCTTTGCTTTTGATCCACTTGAATTTTCTTGAAAAGCTTTTGAATGTTCTAGATTTTCTAGATCAAGAAGATGGATATGGTGATTCTGGATGGTTGAATTTCTTTGAATTTGTTTTGTCCTAAGCTTTTGGGGCCATGGGTTTAATGGGGACCAAATTCACCAAAAAATTTGAATTCTAGGACCAAAATTGGGGGAAATTCATTAATCTTGATTAGTGATCTTAATCAAAATATTTTTAACTTTCTTCCTCTTCCTTGCTTGGATCTTGGGAGCTTGGGGCTTCAATGCGCAGTCTAAAGCTATCAAAAGCTTAGGGGTTTGATTGGGGTAGATGAAAGCTACATTACAAACTTAACCTTGGCCTTCTTTCCATGAAAAATTGCTATGAGGATGCGCCTGCAAGCTCCGTGCATTTTTTTCTGCAAATCGTAGTGTTTGGAGAAGCTACAAGTGTGATTATAATGCCTAGGAGTGCCTTGTATATTGCTTAGCATGATGTATAGAGTAATTAGAAGGCATTTTAACATTCTATTCATGGTGATTTTGGCCGTAAGGACGCCATGAAAGCTGCCGCCGTTTTTCTGCAAATCATGGTGTTTGGAGAGCTATAAATGGTGATTAAAGCCTAGCAATTCTTCTAAGCTAAGGCAAGCAAGGTAATAAGCATTCTAAACAAGTTCTTGGCACTCTATGGTGGCTATTATGCAGGCCGTGAGAAAACAGTAGGCTGTGCACGTTTTTCATGGATTTGGGAGTCAAAATCTTCAAATTAAGTTGCCAAAGATGCTTGGAAGGCTCCTCCAATGTGTAAGCAAGTTCCTAATTGCATCGATGTTTCAAAATTTTTTCCCTCTCTTCTAAATTAGGGTTCCATGAAAAATTAGGGTTCTTCACCAAATTTTGGAAAAAATTCTTCATCAATTCTCTTTTTCATGCTTGGCTACTTCCATGATCAATTGTTGCATGAATTCTCTTTTTCATGCTTGGCTACTTCCATGATCAATTGTTGCATGAACAGGGAATTTCATGGGAATTTTGATCTTCTTGCATTTTTTTTGAATTTCCTTGGAAAATTAGGATTTGGGACCAGACTTTTCATGAAATTTTTACATAATTAGGCCATCCCAACCTTCCTCTTCCCATACATGTAAGCAATGCTTGATTCTAACCTTGATTTAGGGTTTCTTTACTTTTTTGAAAGATTTGGGGTTTTCTTGAAATTTAGGGTTTCACCATGAATTTTTGAGATTCATGCTAATGAGCCTCTTCCCTATTCCCTATGCATTACTCTTCCTACCAATACATTGCACACATCAATTGGATGAATATTTTGGGATTTTCTTGAAGGATAAGGTTTGAGGGCCATAATCAAGATTTGAATGCTTTCCTTCACTAAGCCTTGAGCAATCTTGATGCCTTGCGTTTGATCAAGCCTCTTCCAATCCTATTGCAATTGCATAGCTTCTATTTTAGGCATTGTGCTTTTGCATTTGGTTGCATTTACATTTTGTACGCATATGCCACACTATGGTTACATTTCAGAGATTACTTGCAGCAAATGAAGACCTAAGCTTGCATCAAGTGAAGGTTTGTGTTAAGCACTCTGGTTAACATTACTTTTTCAAGTGTGGCTACACTTATTATGCTCATCTTTTGTAACCGCACAAAGCGCTTAATGTAAAAGAGACATGGGATGACCGAACTTACGGCTTGTGTAATGCTGGTCATGTGAGGAATAGTTGTACATAGAGCTAGAAAGACTAGTTTTGGACCCCCAATTGTAAATGGACGGCCGGCCATTGTAAACTATGAGATCATTTATGAAATATGAAAAGGGACAATCCCATTAGTCTCATTTGAGTTTTGCCTCTTCTCTCTCTCTCTCTCTCTCTCTCTCTCTCTCTCTCTTTTGAGCTTATGGATGTATGCTTGCTTGTGTTTGCTTGCTTGCATGCTTGATTATTGGTGTGTTCTTGTAGGGATAATGATGCTCTAACCTCTCTCCTTCTCTCCCCTCTCTTTTCTCTCTACCAAGTCTCTCTTGCATGCATGTGGCATGAGGAGAAGGTTGAGCTTTCCATAGCTCCCTTCTTCTTGCTAGGCCATTGAATCTCTACTTAGGTGACACAAGTAGAGGTGGAGTGAGTCCCTAGCGGCTTCACATTGAAGAATTAACCCTCGAGGGTTGGCTAAGTGCAACTCTCTGGACTCGACCCTTGCATGTTCTCTCTCTCTCTCTCTCTCTCTCTCTCTCTCTCTCTCTCTCTCTCTCGTATGCAAGGTAGTATGTTAAGATTAACATCTTTGGCGCCACTATCGGGGTGAATGCATTTAGCTTAGGGTCCTCCACTTTGTTCATTTGCTAGAGTTCTTGTTTGGCCCAGTTGGAGTGCAAATCCACCTGTTGGTTGCTTGATTTTGAGCTTGTCAAAGCAAGTAAGTGCTCAAACATTGCCCTTGACATTCATGCTTTGAATTTTTGTTCCTTTTTTTAATCAAGTTGTACCTTAGCTTAATCCATAAATTAATCTTAATTAGTTAGTTTTCATTAGGCATTATAGGCATCAATAGATAGCTTCAGACTAGCTCTAGCTCTCTATTGAATCAAAAACATAAAAAATTGGAGGGAAGACACTTGAATTAGTAGGACTCTGAGGGAAAAACCAAGTGAAAATCACATTCTGCTGGCAGTTCTGAGAAGCGAATGGCCGTTCCTTTACAGGCCATAGTCGTGGCACATCTGCCATGCTCATTCTCTTCTCATTGGCCAAATCTAGGAAGATCTTTAGTCTTGAATATGGCAATTTGCATTAAAACTGAAATAATTGCATTAAATTGGCATAAAGATCATTCAATTGCATACAAGTGAATTTGTCAGGGAATATAGTGGATGGCTGTCAGACATGCAGCCTTAAATTCCCTGAAATCCCCTATATAATCTAGAAAAATCTCTGAATCTGATAGTGCCATAGCCGTTCCACATTTGTCACGGATGTTCCTTCTCTACCACGACCATTCCTTTCCAAAGGGTATGCCTACTCTAGAGCAGTCATTGTGTTTGCCCACGGTCGTGTTAGTTTTGCCACGCCTATGCCATTATCTTTTGTACTAGCTTTAGAAAGCGTACGACCGTTCCATTTGTGCCACGCCCGTACCACTTGTCTTGTCTAGAGCATACAACCATACCAATTGTTCTATGCCTAAAGCGTACGCCCATGGCAGACCTGCCATGCCTGTACCATTCATCTGCCACACACGTACCTTCTCCATTTTAAACCACTTGCTCGTTCCTTTGTGAAGCTATGCCTGTGTCCTTTAGAAAGCGAACGTCCATGCCATCTGCCCACTTAGAAGTGTACGCTTGTACCATTCCCTTGAGAATTAAAAGTGTACGCTTGTACCATTCCCAAAGCGTACGGTCGTACCATTCCCACAAAAAAAGAACTTTTCATAGAGGGGATCTGTTGCACAGTAGTTCCACATTTCCATGCACCTCTGCTCAGGTAAATTGGTGTGAAACAACCCTCTTCTTGACTATGTGAACTCTCCCAAAGCTCCCTTGCTTATAAGATCAGATCCATCGGTTAATACCATGTGTAGCCAAACGGTGCTCGTCTTTGATAGCACCAGCGAAAGAGAAGACCACCCCACCATGGGACGAGAAACTCCTGACCTCGAGACAGTAGATCCCGAACCTCAGTGCATGGACAGACCACTTGTCAAGACGACGAAGAGCGCCCTCCTACCTCTCCCACACATTCATCACACAGAGAAGCCTTGCTTCGAGGCTCCACAATTTTATCCTGGGAAACACACAGTCGAACGAAAGAACTGCAACAACCCATGGCGAGAGGTATGGACCATCCACAAGAAAGTGAGCCCACGTCATCTCTAGATCCTAGAGCGGAAGTAGGGCAGAGTGAAAGTCCTCAGACCTAGATTGAACCACTAGTCTGGAGAGCCATGTCTGTTTCAGGAGTGGCTAATTCTTATAGGGCCCAAAGACCTATACAAAACCTAGGGCCAGGTCCATCTTCTCAAGGACCAGAAGCGTCGTACACCAAAGAGAAAGAGTCTACCTAGGCCCATCACATCAGCCCAGTCCTCCTGTATATTAACAAAACCCACCACAGGGAGTTTACCCTGGGTACCACATGGGACCACAAGGGGCAGAATCTAACCCACCTATAAGGCAAGGGCATCCAATGGTATATTATCCTCTTGGCCTGCTCCTCCTCCAACCTTTCCTCAACCTACACCTGCTGCTCCAGGGCTAACCCCAAAAATGGAAATAGGGAGGGGGTGGCTGCGGGCATCACGCCCCTAACACCAGTGCAACCTGCACCTGCACCCAGATTAGAGCGGAGCACACCCGCCAACATCTCAAAGATTATCACTAAGTTTAATGGGACTGGAGATCCCATCCCACATTTGGAGATGTTTAATCAAATTTGTGAAGCCTTTGGCCATGTAGAGGATCAGGTTAAGGTGAGTGCCTTGATCGAGCAGTTGCACTATGTTAGGCAAAGGGATGGTGAAACCATCCAAGATTATATCAGTAGAGTCAGATAGCTCCATTCTCGTTACAGTGCCAGAGATAAGTTCTTTGATGAAAGACTCATTAGAGAGATTCCTGGAAGGTCTGGATCACGTACCCTTGCACAATTCATTATATGCCATGGCCCATACCTATAGGACTTTGAAGGGGAACACTTCTCGGGAACACGTTCCCGAGAACTTCATGAGGGCACATTTGAAGCCTCTTTCAAAGCCTCTTTCAAGACCACCAGTACAAAATCTGACAGAAAAAGCAAGGAGTCCACAAGTGGACAACAAGTTGAGCAATCGGCTGCTACATTAATGCAGTAGATGATCCAACATTGGAGAACCCGACCAAGGTCGAGATCAGGTCGGCCAACACCATCTCTAAGGGAGCTTGTGTGGTGCCCGATCTATCGAGCTAACCATACTAGCATGAAGTGTCCACATTTGTGACCCCATCCCAACCTCTACTACTACACATATTACCAAAGATGGGCCAATCATGAAGTTACAAACTGCTATCAGCAGAGGGATGCTCAAGCCCGTGCTCTACCTCAAGCCTTGCCAGTCAACCCAAGGCAACCACTGGCTTTGCCACCACCTGCTCATCATAATGCACCTCAACTAGGCCAAGAAATGGCCCAAAGATGAATTCTCAGGGTACCTGAAATGCCCCTAGCACCCTCAGTTCTCCCACCTCAACCCCCATTGCCAAGAATCACACTAGTACGTCAGCTAACCTTGATGAAAATCTTTAAAGAAAGGGATGAGGGAGAAATTCTAGAAGCTCCTACCTATGAAACCCTTGAGCCAACAAGCCATCCCTCTCAAATTCTAAGTCACTATGTTATGGAAGGAGACCAAATGTACCTCACTTGGTTTTCATCTATTGTCAATGCTGTTGGAATTAGGGTTGCAGGAATGCACACACAACTTCAAGAAGATGAGGAAGCTTGAGCACAACACTGTAGTGTATTATGAGTGCCAAAAATGAAAGATAACCAACCCTAAAAGATAATGGGCGTATATACAATGCACGGGGGAAAAAACCTCCTAGTGAGGGAAAAAGTGCCCTGGCGGTCCTAAGTGTGTTCACACACATCACTACTATAATATGGTAACAAATCCCCCCTGGAGTGATGCGGTGAACAAGAGCTAGCACTCATGTATAGGGAAGTGTCTAGCTATGTGGACGAATCCACAAAAGGGAGTAAGCCCAAAGCTTTGCGAAAAGCTTCGAACTTTTCACGAGGCAGAGCCTTTGTGAAAAGGTCTGCAAGGTTATCCTGTGTTGGCACATAAGCCAAACTGATCTCTCCTGCAGAGAGTCTCTCCCTGACATAATGGTAGTGCACCTCAATGTGCTTCGTACGAGCATGGAACATTGGGTTCCGCGCAACTGCCAATGCGCTCTGACTGTCAGTGAAGATGGTGGTGGCAGATGGCTGCCCAACACCCAAATCAGCCATAAGGCGTCTGAGCCACACACACTCAACCGTAGCTGTGAAAGCTGCCCTGTACTCAGCTTCACAACTAGAAGTGGCCACAGTAGGCTGCTTCTTGCTCAACCATGATATGCATGAGCTTCCAAGCATGAAGCAAAAACCACTCGTGGACACGCGTGTGTCATAACAACCAGCCCAGTCAGAATCTGAAAAAACATGTAAATCTGGCGGCAATGATCCCCCCTTGGGATAAAACAACCCAAGATGCCGAGTACCACTCAAATAGCGAAAGATACGCTTCACTGCCTGCCAATGCTTAATGCCTGGGCTATGCATAAATCTGCTCACCTGTGAGACTGCAAACTGAATGTCTGGCCTCGTAATGCATACATAAATGAGGCAACCAACAGCTGTCTGATAGAGTGTGACATCAAAGTGATCTCCAGCATCATGAAGACTCAACTTCAAACCTGTCTCCATTGGAGTAGCAATAGGCTTGCAGTCTTCAAGGCCAAATCTCCGCAACAATGTTTCAATATACTTTGTCTGACACAAAGCAATACCTCCATCACACTGCTTAAATTGTATCCCCAAATAATGATGCAAATGCCCCAAATCTGACATCTCAAAAGAGGCATTCAAATCAGCCTTAAAATCAGCAATATGACTCTCATTTGGTCCTGTGAGCAGCATGTCATCGACATAGAGAGCAATGATTAGATGTACACCATCCACACGTTTAACATACAAAGTGCTTTCTGTTGGACTATTCTGAAACCCATGTGCAGTCAAATATGCATGTATTTTTTCATACCAAGCTCGTGGAGCTTGCTTTAAACCATATAAAGCCTTTTTTAACCTGCACACTTTGTTTTCCTGCCCTCTTTGAACAAAACCACGAGGCTGCGATACATACACCTCCTCATGCAAATCTCCATTTAAGAACGCAGTCTTTATGTCCAGCTGATGTACATTCCAACCATTATGAGCTGCTAATGCACAGATGCTACGAACAGTGGTCATACGACATGTGGGAGCAAAAGTCTCATCAAAATCAATGCCCTTCTCTTGAGCATAACCTTTTGCAACAAGCCTAGCCTTATGGCGATCCACTGTGCCATCAGGCTTACGCTTCAATTTGTATACCCACTTAGTGCCAATGGCCTTCTTGCCAGGGGGCAAGTCACATAAAGACCATGTACCATTCTTCATAATAGCATCGTATTCTGCTTGCATAGCAGCCATCCAATTTTCTGAACTTTGTGCCTCATCAAATGAAACAGGCTCACTTTCATCGCACATACTAGAAACAGCCAATGCATAACAATCTGACGCATAAGAGGCACCATGAGAGCCAGAACGAGTGCGACTAGACAAAGGGGCATCCAACTTGCTGTCACGCAAAGTCTGCACCAGCCATCTAGGCATATTCCTAGAGCCCTCAATCTCTTGTCTCTCATCCTCAAGTGCATCATGCACATCTGCATCAGATATAGGCTGATCTGTGCCATCATTTAAAACCTGCATAGGCTGAAAAACTGCCTCATGAGGTATTGCACTTGACTGTGCACCACTGAAAAGAGGCAACAATGTATCATAGACATCACGTGAGCTGATATCTGTCTCCTTAGTACATGAAACCAAGGGCTGAACTGCATCTTCCACAAATACAACATCACGGCTAACCAAAATGCGCTTTGTCTGTGGATGATACAAACGATAGCCTTTGCTCTCAGCACTATATCCAACAAAAATACATTTGACAGCTTTGTCATCCAATTTTCTGCGATGTTGCACAGGCACTAATGCATATGCCAGGCAACCAAAAACACGTAAATGGCCAACAGATGGCTTGCGGCTATGCCAAGCCTCATATGGAGTGACAACCTGTAATGCTTTGGTGGGACACCTGTTTAGTACATAAGTGGCACACATGACAGCCTCAAGCCAAAAACCATGTGGTAGACTTTGACTCTTAACCATACATTTTGCCATTTCCATGAGAGACCTGTTTTTTCTCTCAGCCACACCATTTTGCTGTGGTGTATACGGCACTGTACATTGGTGTTTTATCCCACGCTCAGCCAGAAATGCATTAAATTCTGAAGACATATACTCCCCCCCTCGATCCGAACGGAGGGTGCCCATCTTACTTTCTGACACATTTTCAGCCATAACCAAAAACTGTTTGAAGCACAAAAACACTTCGGACTTTGCCTTCAAAGGATATACCCATGCATGCCTGGTAAAATCATCAATGAAAGTCACGAAGTAAAGGTAGTTTCCAAATGATGGAGTTTGCATGGGACCACAAACATCACTGTGAACAAGCTGCAATCTGCGTTCAGCTCTCACTGATCCATCTTTGGGAAAGGAAGCACGCTGCATTTTACCCAATATGCAGCCCTCACAAACATGCTTGACAGGTGCCTCAAGCTTAGGCAAAGAAGACACCATTTCAGATTTCTGCAGGCGCAGCAAACTTGCAAAATTCAGATGACCAAAACGTGCATGCCACAGTTTTGCATCTGAAATAGCCTGCGTATCCATAATAGCACATGCTGAATCCTCTACACATTTGCCATCCATATTGAGCTTATACAGCCCTCGACATAGTGAACCAGATGCTACAATGATGTCACCACAAGAGAGATCATGAACAGTACATCTGTCATCCACAAATTTTACAACCAAACCTGTTTTGGCAAATGCGGAGACTGACAGCAGATTCTTTTTGATCCCTGGCACATACAATGCATCAAAAAGTGTAAAGGTGTTGCCATTTATAACATTCAGCACAATCTGTCCAACTCCTTCAACGGGATAAGAGGAGTTATTGGCACAAGTGACAGTATTCCCTGTGGGAGCAGACTCAAGGAAAGTGAATAAACTGCGCTGCGAGGTGATATGCTTAGTGGCACCACTGTCAAAGTACCATACATCTGAATCTACTGCAGACATACATGTGTCATGCAAAGATGGGTCATAACTGCACTGCGCATTGAATGCCCATTCTGTATCTAGCACAACATTAGCAGATTCATTGTTAGAAGGAGAGGCATCTGCAACAGCCATACCAGCCTCTTTCTTCTTAGCCTCTTTCGCAGTCAGCTTAGGACACGCTTTGATGACATGATCATTTCCCTTACAGTACTTGCAAAATGTCTTCTGTTTGTCACCCTTCTTCTCATCTTTGTCTTCCTTCTTTGGTTGCGCAGCATTTGCAGATTTCTGCTTACTAGAAGAAAAGCCAGCTTTACCTTTCCCGCTTCTCTGACTAGCAACGAAAGCTTGATCTGCGACACGCATAATATTCCTGTTTTGCCTTGACTGGTCTTCTTGCAGCAAAACAGAAACTAACTCCTCAAATGATAAGGCATTGGGATTGCCTTTCATCATCAAGCGAAGAGTGGAAGCAAAACCCTGATAAGAATCTGGTAGACCATTCAAAACAGTCTGCACAAGTGAACTGTCTGACAGGATTTCATCTGCAGAAATGAGCTGCTCTTTGAAATCCTTGATCTTTGTCAAAAAGCTATCCATAGAATCACCTTCGTTCATATGCTCACTCTCCAACTGTTTTCGGAGATAAGCAACACGAGCCTCATTTCTTGCCTGATACAATGTGGCAAGTACATCCCAAGCATCCTTAGAAGTCCTGCAGGAGCGAATATGTGGGATAATGGTACGTTTGACAGACAGCGCAATCAAGGCATGAGCCTGCGCATCTCTACCATCCCAACGAATCTGCTCTGCTGAAAGTGGTGGTTCTCGAACAGCTGCTACAGCACTTGTGCCTGCACCATCATCAACAGTACCTGTTTCTGATGTGTTTGCAGCATTCCCAGCCACAATAGGATGTGCATCAATACCCTGCACAATGTTCCATAACCCCTTTGCTACCAATACATGTCGCATCATATATGCCCACAATGGATAGTTGGTGCCATCCAACTTATCCTCAGCAGCCAACATGCGGAATACATCATTGTTGTCAGCCATGGCCAATGACTGTACTACTAGATGTAAATGCTGTCTGTAAGAGGTAAACCTGTATGAAATCGACCTGTGCTATGTAGCACAGCCCAAAACAGACGAATGGGCACCTGTCCTGCAGATTTTAATCTTGACAGAAAATCTGCACAGTAGGACGATTTTGCCTGCGCAGTACTTGGAATGCAAAAACGGAGGGCGAAATGACTTCAGATCAAAATTCTGAAACGAACGAGGCCTACGGGCTCTCCCACGGCATATACTAACCTGCAGACGCTCGTGAAACCTCGTTGCAATCGGAGGAGATGAAGCGGCAGGTGCCGGTGATGCTGCCCGGGAGGAGGAAGCCTGCTCTGATACCAATTGTTGGAATTAGGGTTGCAGGAATGCACACACAACTTCAAGAAGATGAGGAAGCTTGAGCACAACACTGTAGTGTATTATGAGTGCCAAAAATGAAAGATAACCAACCCTAAAAGATAATGGGCGTATATACAATGCACGGGGAAAAAACCTCCTAGTGAGGGAAAAAGTGCCCCGACGGTCCTAAGTGTGTTCACACACATCACTACTATAATATGGTAACAAATGCATCAGGTTTGCAAGATTGGTGTACGGGTGGAGTTTGATGAGCATTTTGTTGCTCTCAGGGACAAAAAGCAAAACAGGCCAGGTGGTTTGGGAAGGCGGAGTGGAGAATGGAGTTTACAAGCTTTCAGCACTCTCTCTCCTAGGTCCTCAGGTTTCTGATGAGTGGCAGTTTGGTAATGGGCCACTTAAGGGTGGATACACTGCAGGTGCAGGCTTTCCGGGACCAGATGGTGGATAGCTTGCCTCCAGTAGATGGCAGCAGTTGGCAGGAACTTTCCAGTACTGATATTGGTGGTTCTTGTGTTCGTTAGTCAGAGGAAACTGAACAGGTAACTTATGCTCTGATGTCTTGTAGTATTCGGGACAAAGAACCTCCTGTTAGTTGAGGATGTTCTTTCGACGGGGACCTTTCGGAAAGCCAAGCAGGTGGCAGTTGATTACTTGCAGAGAAGGAGGTGCATACTCCAGGCTTTATGGTTCCGGATTCAGAGGGGGTGGTTGATAGGTTTCAGAAGGCCTTGCGTGGTCTTCAGCAGGTTTCCAGGACTAGGCTTTGCACCATAATAGGTGTTGATCCTTGTGAGTAGTGTGATGCCTCTTTGACTCATAAGCAGAATGGTTCATTGATCTGGTTGATGGACACCAGATTGGACGAGAGCTTCCTGATAAGGCAGTTAAGCTCATGGCTGCGGATGACTCTTTGGGAGGCAGGATTGCGTTTCTTGTGGTTTCTGCGGCATGTGAAGGATCATGGACTCTTGTATACAACATAGGAGGGGGATTGATTGATGGAGTCCGACTCCATGGTAGGAGTGACTCAGTTTGGGGAGGAGATCCGGACATGAGGAGATTTACTTCAGGCCCAGGAGCAATTTTTTGGAGCAATAAGAGGCAGTCATCTTTTGTCTTGTTGACGACGACAGAGGCAGAGTACCGGGTTGCTTGTGATGCTGCTCCTCATGAGGTGGTGAGGCTGCAGAGGTTGTATTGCAAGATTGGGATTCCACTAGAGGAACCCATGGTCATCCAGAGGCACTTTGTTCGTGAACAGATCGTTTGCTGATGAAATCTTGCTAGAGTTCTGTTCGACGGAGGACAGTACGGTGGACCTCTTCACACGAAGTCGCTATCTCAGGATTTGCTCAGGCGGCACCCCAGCTCCCTATGGTTGGTTTCACAGCCAGGAGCTGAGAGGGGGTGTTAGAAGTCATCTCTTGTCTTTATTAGACACCAGGGCCTCTGTTGTGGGTGTGCTCTCCCTGTATAGGTGTTTTATCATTTTTCCTCACTCCTCGTATTTTTTCCCCATTTTTCCATGGTGTGGGTGGCTGCCGCATGTTGGTAGGAGAAACTGGAGTTGGCCGACTGCACTCTTTTGTACATGGAGTTGGCCGACCTGCTCAATAGGGGTCATGGGTGATTTCTATGCTGGCCGACTGGAAGTACCCAGTCGTGTGGGCTGGCGGCGCATCTCAGCACTGGCCGACTGCAGTTTGGGGCCATATAAATAGGCCCCATTGCCCCCACATTGTTGTATTTAGTTTTCATTTTGTGGGATCTTGTGTATAGAGAAGAGTTACACGCCTATCTCTCTCCTTCTCTTGTGCTGTCTATTTTCTGCACTCTACTTGCTCTTGTGATCTCAGATTTTGTTATCATCTCCTCTCTGCGTATTTTGACAACTTCATCTTCAATGCATACATGTGGAATTGTTGTGGCAACCCTTGTTGTAGGTGAAATCCTTTGAAAAATTCTTCATAAAACTCCATAAAATAGGCCACAAATGATGCATACACTTATCCATACATGTCTCGCATCATATTATTCCATTGTGATTACCATTGAAACTTGTGATTACCATTGAAACATGTCTCGCATCATATTATTCCATTGTGATTACCATTGAAACTTGTTGGAGAGTAGAGCATTGACCCCAACAATGGACATCACCAAAACTATACAGAAATTGTAGCATGCCTGTAATCCCAATTATTGCCCATTTTTTCTATACAAATCATGCCACTTGATCAAGCAACACCTTCCTCAAGTATGCCATATTTTGCACATACTCCAAAGATTTCCAAGTAACCTCATCCAAGAGCAATGTAGAACTAGACCTTCCAATCATGAGAGAAGTGCTCTTGAAGCGTGTAGTGGACTGTTATGGGCAACCCATGTCGATGTTGAAACCACTTGCAAAACTATATTGGTGGGATTCCTTTATAAAGATTTGGTTGTGTTTTTATCCAGGTACCGAGAAAAAGAGTTCCCAGGCCCCCTAGCAATTCATACAAAAATTAAGGTAGGCATACCACGTACACACCCAATATGAAATTGCCATTTATAAAACAGATTCCACTAGCTTTACAACAATCCTTCAATAAAAATCATAATATTTTTTATCATCATTTTCCAAAATTCCGAGTCCATTATATTACAATAATATCCTTTGGACTCTCCATTGAAGACCAGCTGGCCAACCAATGAACCAATGAGATCCAGTATCAAAATTTGATTCCCAAAAATCTTTCCTTTTAGTCCATCTGAAATCTTCCTCGACATACGCATAGGTGTCCTAGCAACTGCGAGCCCGTGCATCGCCTGGTCAGAACCCTCTAGGATCCTCCTTAGGTGTCCTATCACTTCACTCAGGGATCGCTTCGTCTCGGTCCTTGCCCATTGTACCACCAGAAGCGCACCATTTTAATCATACCGAGGTTGGTCAAGACCTCGGCAGGCTTTGCCGGTGAGTGACGTCCCTTGAACGACTCCCCGCCAGCTGTTCCAACGAACCTCCTCTTAGAAAAACATAAGCCAAATGCTTCCTCCAGCATTCTAGCGTAAAACAATCCTTTGAATTTAAAAAAAAACAGAGGTTCCAATTCAAGTAAAATTCTAATTTGAGATTAGTTCCAAACACCCTTTTTCCATAATTCCCAATTTCATAAAATGAGGATCCTTGATCTCTCGTTGGGGTAATCTACCCATCATTCAGTCTGATTATCCAACTAGATACTTGGTGAGTTTGGTCAAGAAAAACTAGTTTAGTTCCGGTAGTCTATTCTCTGTGATTAGAAACTGGAATTGGTCACGAAGTTTTTACTTGATTCAGATCGAGAGATGGACAAGTAGGTTTACTGTCCATCCCTCTCGTAGTCTAACCAAATTCACTCGGTTTAGTTCTACAAGGATTCCCTTCAGATAAACATCTAGTTTTGGGTAAATATACATTTAGTGATTTTACCAATTAAAATATCCAAAGATATTCTTTATGCCACATAATTTCTTGACCTTAATTCATTAGGTAGAATTATGGTAGAAATTCATCTTTTGACACTAAGATTTAATTCAAATCCCTCTTTTCTTAAATATCATAAAATTTCTTCTTTTAACTAAATACCAATATCTATTTTTTTAATAAACTTAAAATCCCTCTTTTTCCCATTTAATGAGTGCAATCCAATTATCATGGGAATTTCTCTTTTACCATAAATTAAATCTATTTAAAATTCATCTTAAAAATTACATAAAAATATCCATTAATTCTATTAAGCTAAAAATTTCACTTTTCTCATTTAAATATTTGAATTCCAATATGATGGGAATTCCTCTTTCATCATTTAAACTTATCTATGCAAAAAGATAAATTTAACTAAATTTTCTCTTAAAATTTAAATAAAAATATCCATTAATTCCTTTACACTAGGAATTACACTTTCCTTATTTAAATATTTGAATTCCAATATGGTGGGAGTTCCTCTTTCATCATATAAACTTATCTATGCAAAAAGATAAATTTAACTAAATTTTTTCTTAAAATTTAAATAAAAATCTCCATTAATTCCTTTACACTAGGAATTACACTTTCCTCATTTAAATATTTGAATTCCAATATGGTGGGAATTTCTCTTTCATCATTTAAACTTATCTATGCAAAAAGATAAATTTAACTAAAATCTTTCTTTAATTTTTAAATAAAATATACATTATTTTAGCATCCCAATTTTTCTCTTACTTCATTGGAATACATGGATTTCCATTGTCATGGGGATTACTCTTTTAACATAAAAATGAATTACTAGAAATTCCTCTTTTTTCTAATTAACTATTTATGCATAAACGTAAAAACATGTTTTGTGTTAGATTAGTGTACATAGGTAGCTTAGGAATGTAAAATAGAACCCTAATCAAACAAAAAAATAAAAATAAAAAACAATGTCTTAATTTTTTTATTAATTATCACTAATCTACTGGGTTAGTGAGCTTAAAGAGAGCTAAAAACCAAAACATTTGAGCCTAATTGTTTGCAATTGGACTAATTGGAGTTACATTAGTATTCTAAACACTTGCGTTGACCTGATTCCATGCCTAGATCACTCCTACTAGGTCACACTTAGTGAGAATTAGCATTAATTAGGTCTCATTTGCCTAATTTTTCCTCTTTTGAGTGGGTTAATTGGAGACTTAATTAGGGATGATCAAATCATTGGATTAGCCTAAACATTGCTAATCCACCTATCAAATCCCCATCTCAAAACTCCTCACCATTAGGTAATTAGAGAACAAAGAAGAGGGTTAAAGGGTGATTAACAATGGAATTAAGGAAGATTAATTTTTAGTTGAGCTAGAGTGCCTCTAGATTAGTTGAAAACCACTAATCTAGAGTTAACCTCTAACTTTAGCCTCTTTCCACCTACTTTGCATTATGGAGGGAATCTTAGTTGTCTCTCACTCAACAATCACCCAATCTAAATTCAAAATCGCGTGTCATACGAACAACCGACACAAAAAAAATCCAAAAAATAAAAAATATTTTCTCTCAAAACTTTGGCGGTTCCTTCCTAAGCCACGGTCGTTCGCTCAGAAGTTTACGGGCATACCTTCCCAAAAAAAAACTTAGCCATAGCCGTTTACACCTACACCACGACCGTTTTTCCTAAAGCCACAACCATTCACTCATAAGCTGTTAATCCAAACATACACCCTTGCACACAAGAGAGGGAAAGAAGAAGAGAAGCAACCATGGAAGGGTCAAGTCGGATATGTGCACTAAGACAACCTTAATGAGGGTTAACTCTCCTTTGTGAGGCCACTAGGGGCTCACTCCGCCACCACTTGTGTCACCCAAGTGGAGATTCAAGAGCAAGAAGGAGGGAGCTATGGAAAGCTCAACTTTCACTCCATGCCACATGTATGCACAAGAGGGACCTTGGTTGAGAGACAAGAAAGGGGAGAGGAGAAGAGGAGAAGCTAGATCATCACCATCCCTACAAGCACACACAACACAATCAAACATGCAAGCATCCATAATACAAGGATGTATCCATGAGGTTAAGAGAATGAGAGAGAGAGAGAGAGAGAGAGAGAGAGAGAGAGAGAGAGAGAGAGGCAAAACTCAAATAAGACTAATGGGATTGTCCCTTTTCATATTTCATAAAATGTCTTATATATAAGAGCTCTCATTTTAAAATGGCCGACCACCCATTTACAATTTGGGGACCCAAAACTAGCTTCCTAGCTCTATGTACATCTCTTTCCTATGATCGACATTACACAAGCCATAATCGTAGTCATCCCATGTCTCTTTTATCATTCAGCGCTTTGTGCGGCTACAAAAAGATAAGATACAAGGAGCATAGCTACGCTTGAAAAATAATGTTAACCGGAGTGGTTAACATACCCCCTCCCTAATTCAGGGCTATTCTCGAAGTTGGCCGGATCTAGCGGTAGTGGATTGAATAGGTTAATCTCGGCGCGTGAGGTAGGAGTCGGGAGAGGGGGGGGCTTTGATGGAAGACTCGGTGGTCCAAAAGGTAGTCTCCATCATGTCTTCAAAAGTTTGGAGGCGCTAGGCGGGCATCCATATGACGTGCTCGTAGTAGTAGTTGAAGATTTGCTTTAGTGTTGGCCGTTTGTTGATGTCAAAGGCCAATCCCTGTGTGCCCTCATGGTAGTGGTTCCACAGTCCGAAAATGCCTCCAGTAGCATGATGATGAGGTTGAAAAAGTGAATAGTGGCTTTGTTTCCTCCTCTGATTTTTGCAAATTCAGGTATCTTCCCAATGTTTTTTTGGATTTTTGTTTTGATAGGGAGAGCTAGAGCTAGTCTCTACCTACTTATCGATGCCTATAATGCATAAAGAAACCTAACAAATTAAGATTAATTTGATAGTTAAACTATGATGCAAGCTTAATGAAAGATGAACAATCATGCTCTTTAAGATTAATTTGATAGTTAAACTATGATGCAAGCTTAATGAAAGATGAACAATCATGCTCTCTTCTATGGATGGTTGTTGGGGCAACGGAGGAGTGAACCAGGGGAAGTTGAATTACAGCTCTTGGGATTCTTTTTCTACTCCTCGTGGAAGAGGTTCCAAGCCCCCCACCTACGTCAGATTGGCAGGTACTTGGGATTGATTCAAAGGGGGCACGATGCCTTGCAGTAGTTCTCCCAGATGTAAAGCTTCAATAATAATGGGCGCGCGCCTCCAGGCCAGCTACTCACCCACATGAGATCAAACGTTATGGGGCGAGCAATGGCGGCGGGTGGCTGATGATAGCCACCTCTTTGTTGAGGGGGATACTCTCGCCTCCAGCTGTGATGCTTCGTGTTGATGTAAAAACCCAGGGCATGGATGTCCATGCAATCTGTGACCTATGTGAATGGCACCACCTGGAGTTGTTGACCAAGAAGGATCTGTATTGCCTGCTTGAACTCCTTTATGTCGAGTGGGCCATGGCAGTTCAGTAGATTGAGCGGAGGGTGGAATTACTCACGTGCTCGAGTGGTGGTGGCGATGGCAGAATCTCACCTTCTTCCAAGGGCAGGGGAGGGTTGTCTTAGTGGCAGTGGTGGACAAGGTTGGAGGGGTAGGTGATGAAGAGGTAACCGTGGTGAGGCTGGTATGAAGCATAGGGAGAGGATTTGCTGATGTTAAAGGTAAATCTATGAGGGCAATGTGCATGCCTAAATTCAATGTCAAGGTGGGAGGTGAGGGTGGGCTTGTTGAGGGAGGTGGGGTGGGAAAACGGATGGGTGTAGATGATTGGGAGGGGAAGAAAGGAGGGTTGTGGTGCCAAGTGGCTGTGGGGGCGGGGGTGGAGGCGTGCTAGTGCTTGGGTGAGAGGGGCTGGGGGGGAGGTTGATGGGGGGAAGATGAGGGTGGTGGTTAAGGGGGTTATTGTTCTGGGGCGCCATCTCCTCTGTTGTGGCCATTATGGTCGCTGCCGTTGTCTTCGTCGTTGGAGTATTCTGGGCCATGCAATCTAAAGAAGGTCTTTGCCTCCGCAGCTTCCTCCAGGTAAACTCCATCGAGAACGCAATGTGTGAGTCATCAAATTGCATGATGCTCGTGGCTTCCATCACTTCCATCTGGATTTGGCATCTTCTGTGTAAAGGATCAGTAGGCCAACTGTGGAGTAAGATGGAAGGTTATCGTGGTGAAGGGAGTGGTAGGCGGCATTCACGATCTCCGAACCTTTACGATGGAGGTAGCGAAGGGCTTCTATTGTCCTTTGGGAGGGGTATGGGTATGGATACAAGCCGTTAAGTATTGAGAGATCTATGACATCATTTGGGTCTTGGGGCAGCCCAAAGCAGAGCAAGTGCAACCAACTCATGAGTTTATCCTGGAGGGAGTGGTTAGGATGGTTGAAGAAGATGTGGGGGGTGGGTTCAGGAGATGAGGCCTTGGAAAAAGAACTGGGGGAGGAGGGTGATGTTGTGGAGGGGGAGTTTGGTGAGGATGTATGAGTAGGTTGTACGGGAGATTGGTTCTTCAAGGAAGTTATTATGCTGCAGCATCAGGTTGAGGTGGACCATCATGTAGTAGTTGAGGTCAAGGAGCTGGAACAAGTTTTGGGGAGGGATTGTGAGGTTGGGGAGCTCCGTTTTGCAGTGTCCATCAAGGCATCTACCTTTCTATCTATGGCACTGGAGAAGGGAACATAGAGTGTTGGGGGGGATGGGGGGCGGAGCTGCACTGCTCTTGCCTCTGCTACTTCTAGTTGAGCCTCTTTTTGATGTAGTGTCTCCTCAATTACCTCCCGGTGTAGTACTAAAAGTCGAGTTGTGCCTTGTGGAGGGCTTCTTCTTGCGACAGTAGAGACCATTGTTGATGGGAGTCTTTGGCAATGGCTTGGGCTAGAGAGAGGTCATTGTGGGCCCTTTGTGTGGATTCTTGTGGTGTTGGAGCTCTGAAATTGTGGAGATGGCCTGTATCAACTGCTGCTCCTTCTCATCGATGATCGTTTGGAGATGGAGGTTGTTCAAGTTAGAGGTGTACAAAAATCATCGATAGTTTGCCACTCCTAAGCTTTCACGAGCAACATTTGTCGTCGTTCCATTGCTACAACCTCCTACTAGTGGTAAATGCAATCAGTTATCTGGGTGATGAGCTCGCGGGCCATGTGAGAGAAGCCCTAGGAGGCGAAGTTTGGGACTTCCCCATGTGCAGCATGGACACTTTCTACGTATGCTTCACTAGATCTGAAGCTACCTGTCCATGCCCAACAAAGGGTTTCTAGAGTGTCAAAATGGGAGGAGTGAGGAGAGGATGGGCCCACATCTGAGTAATGAGGAGGAAATTCAAATGATCCTTCAAGGGGCACAGATTCTGCTCTAAAAATCATGTCGTTGTGCCTCCTCCTCAGCTGCCTTTCATTTTGCTTCTTCATATTCCTACTCTTCTGGGGTAGGGCCTTAGCTGGTGGGCTGTGGAGGAATGGGCTCTTTGACTTTGGGTTCAGGGTGATGGCACTTTGCCAGTGGTGATTGGGGAGAGGATTGGAGTGGAGGAAAAGAGATGGGGATTGTGTTCGGCCCACTGAGTTGTATGGCCCTGGGAAGCTTCTCCCACCTTGTAGCATGGTAGAGAAATTTGGTGAGGAGGGTTGCAGCTGGCAATCTTTCTCTAAGGGTTCAAGTAGACGGCATGCAGCTCTTTGTACATAGGCGTCCCTTGGTGAACTCTACCCAATGTGGAAAGGCTACAACAGCTAAACCTGTCAGTCCTTCTGGTGGTCAATATAGAAATGAAAGGGCCCTTACTAGCATCATCAGCTCCTCCTGTGCACGATGTTACTCCATTCCACCCCGTCTTTAGTGATTGTGCCTTTGAAAGTACCTTTCGTCTCACCGCGGGGCATTGGTGAGCCTCACGATTGGTCTAATTGGGGGAGATGAAGGGCTTCTTTGATGAGGTCCATGCTGAGATGAATGGTTTGCCTCTGCCCCTCATCGTCCAACACATGCCTGGTGTGTTGGTTAGCATCATAAGTCCAACACCTGACTCATGTGTTGGTTGGCATCATAAGTCTGAGACTTATGATGTAGGTCCCCCACGGCTCCATGGTAGGCAGGCCTCCGGAGCCTCAGCTGCTCTAGGTAGGTAGTGAGGGTAGGATCTATTGCAATGGCCCTATAGCATCATGTCCCAGTGAAGTACAGAGTAGCTTATGCTCCATTTTATTATTGTTCTTCATGAGTGAGTGGACCATATGTCCATTGACATGCTTCATCAGCTCCTCCCCCACCAAGTGTGATAATTGAGTTGGGTGGCTACCGTACTCCTCAAAGCATCCCCCCACGCCGGGTGCTTCTTCCTAAGGGTGGGGTGGTGGAGGACCTCCAAGGAGGAGTCCGATGTGTCAGCCACCATGGGTGAGGGAGGATGGCAGAAAGGGAAAGCTCGAGAAAACATTTGGCAAGAGTTTGGGTAGGCTAAAAGTTGAAAGTGAGGAAATGAGGGGGTGAGGCCCATATATATAGTTTGCCAAAAGAACACGACTGTGGCAACTTGAATGGTACAGGCATGGCATTCCCAAGGAACAAGCTTGGAAACCTAAATAGAACGAGCGTACCAGTGGGTTCTTCATTTGGTACAGGCATCAATTGGATGGGAAAAGAGGAATTCCTAGTATATTGGAATTATTGGATAATTCATTTAAATTTAAAGATAAATTTTTGAGATAAATTTATTTATCTATGAGAAATAATTAAATGTTAAAAGAGGAACTCCTATTACATTTGGAATTCCATCAATTGGATGGGAAAAGAGAAATTCCTAGTATATTGGAATTATGGGATAATTTATTTAAATTCAAACATGAATTTTTAGATAAATTTATTTATCTATGAGAAATATTTAAATGTCAAAAGAGGAATTCTTATGACATTTGGAATTCCATCATTTAGATGGGCAAAGAGAAATTTCTAACATATCGAAGTAATGGATATTTTAATTTACATAAATTTATTTTATGAGAAATAATTGATGGGAAAAGAGGAATTCCCATGACATTGGAATGTAAATAATTAAATGCAAAAAGAGGAATTCCCAAGAAATTTAAATGAGAAGAAGAGGAATTTCTAGAATAAATCGATTTATGATTATTTACTAAAAGTAGAAATATGAGTAGAATTGATTTCTACAAATCCCATGAATTCTTTTATTCAAAAGAAGAATATTGAATATAATTCAATTGAGGAATTGAGAAGGAATACGGAAATAGTTGTCAGAAAAAGAATCTTTAATTAGGCCAAGCAATTGGCAGAAATTTAGAAAAAGTCCTATTGTCGGTGTATCAATCTAGAAAAAAGCTATTAAATGGTAATAGCATGTGAATGGATGTGATAAGAAGAAAATAAGATGTGATAAGATGTATGTCGGATGTGATAAGATGAGTATGAGATGTGATAGGATGTGATAAGATGTGTATGGGCTGTGATAGGATGAGAATGGATGTGTGTATGGGATGCGATAGGATGTGAATTAATGTGATAAGATGAAAATAGGATAAGATGTGATGTAATGGAAATAGATGTAAATGTGAATAATGAGATGAGAAAGAGATGAGAGGATATGTGCAAGGGTGAGATGGGAAGAACGTGGATGTGAATGCGGATGTATATGTGAAAGAAGGGATATGCATGTATATGTGGATGTGTTTGTAAAAGAATAGATGTGAAGGTGTATGTGGACGTATAGATGTATAAATGTGGATATGCATGTATATGTGGATGTGTTTGTAAAAGAATAGATGTGAAGGTGTATGTGGACGTATAGATGTATAAATGTGGATATGGATGAATGAATGTGAATGTGGATGTGGATGTATGAATGTGAATGTGGATGTATGAATGAGAATGTGGATGTGGATGTATGAATGTGGATGTGAAAATGAATGTATGAATGTGGATATGGATGTGGATGTATGAATGAGAAAGTGGATGTGGATGTATGAATGTGGATGTGAAAATGAATGTATGAATGTGGATATGGATGTGGATGTATGAATGAGAAAGTGGATGTGGATGTATGAATGTGGATGTGAAAATGGATGTATGGATGTGGATGTATGAATGTGAATGTGGATGTGGATGTATGAATGTGGATGTGGAAATGGATGTATGAATGTGGATGTGGAAATGGATGTGTGGATGTGGATGTATGGATGTGGATGTATGGGTGTGGATATGGATGTGGATGTATGAATGAGACTGTGGATGTGGATGTATGAATGTGGATGTGAAAATGGATGTATGGATGTGGATGTGGATGTGGATGTGGATGTATGAATGTGAATGTGGATGTGGATGTGGAAATGGATGTATGAATGTGGATGTGGAAATGGATGTGTGGATGTGGATGTATGAATGTGGATGTGGATATGGATGTGGATGTGGAAGTGGATATGGATGTATGAATGTGGATGTGGATGTATGAATGTAGATGTGGATGTGGATGTATGGATGTAGATATGGAATGTGGATGTGGATATGGATGTAGATGTGGATGTGGATGTATGAATGTGGATGTGGAAATGGATGTATGGATGTGGATGTGGATGTGGATGTATGAATGTGGATGTGGATATGAATGTATGGATGTAGATGTGGATGTGGATATGGATGTGGATGTGGATGTGGAAATGGATGTATGGAAGTGAATGTGGATGTGGATGTGGATGTATGGATGTGGATATGGATGTGGATGTATGGATGTGGATGTATGAATGCGGATGTGGATGTGGATGTATGGATGTGGATATGGATGTGGATGTACGAATGTCGATGTGGATGAATGCGAATGTGTATGTGAAAGGATGTGACATCGATATGAGTGAATGGATGAGATGTGATGACATGCGAATCAGGACATGAATGAATGATATGGGATGTGAATGAATGATATGTGATGTGATGAGATGGAAAATGATATGATTGGATGAGAATGGGTACACATATGAATTGAATGTAAAATAAGTAATGTGGACTGATGAGGGAGAGTTCATTATAGAAACTGTAATTGTGACCTGTTTGTAAATGACTGTTTTATCTCAAGAATGCTTGGGGAAGCATTTTGACCATCTTGTGAATAAGGTCGTGGAGACCTAACTGATAAAGTTGCAACAGCTGACGGAGAGTTAACGGAGGACGTCTCGGGTAGCAAGGTCAGCCGAGGTCTTGACCAGCCTCAGTAATGGTGAGCTTCCGGTACGATGGATGAGGGACCAAGGAAGCGGCCTATGAGTGAAGCGCTAGGTGACCTCCGAAGGATCCTAGAGGGTGCTGACCATACGGTGCTCGGGCTCTGGGTCGTTGAAGATACCCACACGTGCGTCGTGAAAGATATCGAAACAAGGAGTAAGAGTTGTTTTTTTGAAACCGGGCATGGATCTGGTTGATTGACCTTGCTGGTCCTCAACGGATGAGTCCATGGCTCTTTTATATGGATCTGTTGGTTGATCTTGTTGATCTTCAACGGAGATTCCATCTTGAATTTTTTTTATAAGTGAATATATTGCCGGGTACTATGAGCTAGGAACTATAGAAAAGGCCCATGAGTGGACAGGTGGTGAGCGTTCTGGTTGCCAATGATGCCATAGGTACTCCGATGAAGGAATGATTAGAAATTAAGATTCAACCGGATATTTTGGAGGATTGTGATCTGTGATACTATGGCTTTATTAAATGATTGTTTTAAAGATAGTTGAATTTGTGAAGAAAGCAATTTCATATTGGGTGTGTAAGTGGTGTGACTAGCTTTAAGTTTGCATGAACATCCGGCTAGGGGGCCTGAGGACTCTTTTCCCTCGTACCCGGGACAAAACCTAACCAAATTCTTATTTGGATCCCATCACTACAGTGGTTGGGCGGTTGGCTAACCCATGGGACTGGATGGGGTTAGGCTGGATTGATGGACCCGTAAAAATGAGACTCAATTTCTATTGTAGTACGCTAGATGAAGTAGATCCTGGATAGTAACTGTTCTATGGAAAAGGAATCAATGGCTGTGCCTCTCGATGGTGGGGAAAAAAGCGTTGATCTCTATGATCCAAGTGCAAGTTTCTTCCTTGATCTGACCAAATGACTACGTTAGAGTAAAAATATCCTGGAGGAATCGCCCGTGCTTTTCGGGCAAGGGAAGTTTTTTCGAATTCCGTTTTGGAAGAACTGAGGGATTAGTCTCCTGTTCGGATATTCGTGGGCGAGGCCCCGAGTGAGAGGACCTGCACCGCGCGCAAGGAGTGCTACTTCCGCTGCTAGCAACCCCGAATCTCTTGCGCGGAGGGGGCAGGGATCTTTCAGCTGGTATCAGAGCAAATTGGCTAATGAGGATCAACTGAGAAGCCAAAAATGTCAAAAATTTATGAAGTAACAGTAAAAGGTTGAAATGGTGTGATGAAATTCATACAAATTGGTATTCAGACTCAAATTCATACAAATTGGTATTCAGACTCAAATTCATACAAATTGGTATTCAGACTCAAATTCATAAGTTGGTACTTGGGTCTTCAGATGGAAGTACCGTAATTGTATGGAATCCTTGACTTGCTTGAGACCTAGACATGATGGTATTTACCTTATAATTCCAAGGATCATGACTACCCGTATACCGAGGGTATAACTGCAGCTCTTTACTGGTAGTATATACGAGTAAATCTAACACCTTGAAATTATAAGCAAAAATGCTATCGAGATGATGAATTCGAATGTGGTTGATATGATTTTAAAATTCTGGTTGAGAATTGATGAGTTGATTTGGATTCTGATTGGAAAAAGATGATTCTTGAATTTTGGTTAAAAAGCATTAAGCTGAGCAAAAACCACAATGAGGATGAATAGGACAAGTCCCTCTGTGATAATGTTCATAACTGGAATGATGATAATGACTTCAGCAAATCACTATGAGATTAGTGGATTGTGCTGTCAGATTGCTACTATTAACACTTGACCCAGTGGATCAAGTTAAGGGATGACAAATTGAGAACTTGCTTGACTGAAATTCTCGTGGAGGAATGTTTAGAAAGACATTTTTCGGTCTAATGGACCATTATTGTGTTAAAGATATGAATGATATGATCTGAATGAATTGTTATTTAATGATGAGTTCTATATAAGGGATATTTATCCCAGGATTCTGTTGGGTTGACCAGAATATAAGGAACCCCAGAATAAGTTGGATCTTAAGGGAAAGAGTTGTCCTCTACTTTGTGAGATGAGGATATCTCGCATTTTTTAAGTGGGGTAGGATGTAAGATTCCTACCCCCAGCTTTTGAGGTATACAGGTGTAAGAACCTCCCTTTCTGATCTTATAATTATTCCCCTCTAAAATAAAAGAAAGATTTTGTTTTACCTTGTTTTGACCTAGAGAGAGAAAATGTCTAGAGAGAGATAGTCCAAAATTGAGATATTTTTGGATATAAAAATCCTCCTGGTGTCTAAAATGGGTTCCCTTGAAACAGAAATTCAAAAAGAACTTTCCAATGTGCAATTGTAATTAATTGGAAATAGGTATAAATGACCTTAGCCTAAGGGTCTAGATTTTCAGAAATTTTTGGATTATGGTCCAATTAAGATTCCTATGGGCCAATAGGATCAATCCATGTGTGGGGAGGAGATAAATCCAATTTGTAAAAGAAAGATACCCAAAAATGAGTAGATGCCCACATAAGATGAAGAGTTGACTATGTACAAGGCTTATTAGTAAAAATACTATGAGTATTACTAAAAAAATGAGATATTTTGGATATAATGATTCATTTTTGACACGTGTAAGGAAAAGGGGTCCCCTTAAGGAGGCACCTATTTCACATGTGTGGTGGAGTTTTAAACTCAAAAATATTGTGATATTTTTATCTCTCCTCTCTCTTGGATCAAACCAAATCAAAAGGAACCCAAACTAGGTTCAAATCTTGTCCAAATTCAACCAAACTGAACCTAGAAAATTATAGAAATTAGTTGGACTTGGTTAGAGGCCTCCCTCACCTATAAATAGATCCTTAGCCTTTGTAAAAAAATATGAGAAATATACTATGCCAGTATTATGCTAAAATAATGATAATTTTTACTATCCTCTAAAAATCCTCTCCAAATTGAAGAAATTGGAGCTTCCCTCTCTCTTCAATATTCCTTGGTGACTCCATCATCATACCAAACCAATTGATTGGTTGGGGGACTCTACTATGATCAAAGAATCAAGCAATTTGGAAGGTAAAGAGTGGATTATGATCTTTTTTCATAATTTCTAAATGTTTCTCTCTTCTCAACCCGTCTCAAGCTTGAGAAGCTTAATTTGAATGGCTTTTGAATACAATTGAAGTTCTTTGACGTATTGTAATAAAGAAACACATAAATTTTTATTTATGCTTAATTTTAATGGTTTTTAAGCATTTCTCTCTCTCCCCCAAAGAAAGGTCATTCCTATGACCTATTCTCAACCCAAATGAAGCTTCTCATGAAGCATTTCTCTAATCCAAAAGTAATTTCTATGCTTGTCTAATTGGAGGCCAAAATAATGGCTTTTTAATGCTTTTATGATATTTATTTCATAGAGAAATTATGAATCAATCCATAATTGGATAATGATCCAATTAGTGGTCATTCTAATCTTATTAATAAAATTAAACTTCATTCTTTCAATTAAATTGAGAATTATCAGTAATAGCAACGGAGCTATGGCACTGTAAAATAAACACATAAAACATTTTCATTCATAATATGAAAAGAGGACTTCCTACCATATTCTAGGAATTATCATCCTAGATTATTTGAATGATTCTCACTGAAATCATGGAGAAATTGATTTTTATGTTTATGCTTAATTAATAAATTAGAAAAAAGTGAATTCTAGTAATTTATTTTTATGTTAAAAGAGTAATCCCCATGATAATGGAAATCCATGTATTCCAAATAATTAAGAGAAAAAAATTGGAATATTTGGAATTCCATCAATTGGATGGGAAAAGAGAAATTCCTAGTATATTGGAATTATGGGATAATCTATTTAAATTCAAAGATGAATTTTTAGATAAATTTCTTTATCTATGAGAAATATTTAAATGTCAAAAGAGGAATTCTTATGACATTTGAAATTCCATCATTTAGATGGGCAAAGAGAAATTTCTAGCATATCGAAGTAATGGATATTTTAATTTAGATAAATTTATTTTATGAGAAATAATTGATGGGAAAAGAGAAATTTCCATGACATTAGAATGTAAATAATTAAATGCAAAAAGAGGAATTCCCATGGTAATTGGGATCCAAGAAATTTAAATGAGAAGAAGAGGAATTTCTAGTATAAATCGATTTATGATTATTTACTAAAAGTAAAAATATGGGTAGAATTGATTTCTAGAAATCCCATGAATTCTTTTATTCAAAATAAGAATATTGAATATAATTCAATTGAGGAATTGAGAAGGAATACGGAAATAGTTGTCAGAAAAAGAATCTTTAATTAGGCCAAGCAAGATGTGTATGGGTTGTGATAGGATGAGAATGGATGTGTGTATGGGATGCGATAGGATGTGAATTAATATGATAAGATGAAAATAGGATAAGATGTGATGTAATGGAAATAGATGTAAATGTGAATAATGAGATGAGAAAGAGATGAGAGGATATGTGCAAGGGTGAGATGGGTTCCGTACACGGATGTGAATGCGGATGTATATGTGAAAGAAGGGATATGCATGTGTATGTGGATGTGTTTGTAAAAGAATAGATGTGAAGGTGTATGTGGACGTATAGATGTATAGATGTGGATATGGATGAATGGATGTAAATGTGGAAGTGGATGTATGAATGTGAATGTGGATGTGGATGTGGATGTGGATGTATGAATGAGAATGTGGATAAGAATGTATGAATGTGGATGTGGAAATGGATGTATGGATGTGGATGTGGATGTGGATGTATGGATGTGGATGTATGAATGAAAATGTGGATGTGGATGTATGAATGTGGATGTGAAAATGGATGTATGGATGTGGATGTATGAATGTGAATGTGGATGTGGATGTATGAATGTGGATGTGGAAATGGATGTGTGGATGTGGAAATGGATGTGTGGATGTGGATGTATAGATGTGGATATGGATATGGATGTGGATGTATGGATGTGGATGTATGAATGAGAATGTGGATGTGGATGTATGAATGTGGATGTGAAAATGGATGTATGGATGTGGATATGGATGTGGTTGTATGAATGTGAATGTGGATGTGGATGTGAAAATGGATGTATGAATGTGGATGTGGAAATGGATGTGTGGATGTGGATGTATGGATGTGGATATGGATGTGGATGTATGGATGTGGATGTGAAAATGGATGTATGGATGTGGATGTATGAATGTGAATGTGGATGTGGATGTACGAATGTGGATGTGGAAATGGATGTATGAATGTGGATGTGGAAATGGATGTGTGGATGTGGATGTATAGATGTGGATATGGATGTGGATGTATGAATGAGAATGTGGATGTGAAAATAGATGTATGGATGTGGATGTATAGATGTGGATGTATGAATGAGAATGTGGATGTGGATGTATGAATGTGGATGTGAAAATAGATGTATGGATGTGGATATGGATGTGGTTGTATGAATGTGAATGTGGATGTGGATGTGAAAATGGATGTATGAATGTGGATGTGAAAATGGATGTGTGGATGTGGATGTATGGATGTGGATATGGATGTGGATGTATGGATGTGGATGTGAAAATGGATGTATGGATGTGGATGTATGAATGTGAATGTGGATGTGGATGTACGAATGTGGATGTGGAAATGGATGTATGAATGTGGATGTGGAAATGGATGTATGAATGTGGATGTGAAAATGGACGTGTGGATGTGGATGTGGATGTATGAATGTGGATGTGGATGTGGATGTGAAAGTATGAATGTGGATGTGGATGTATGGATGTGAAAGTGGATATGATATGGAATGTGGATGTGGATGTGGATGTGGATATATGAATGTAGATGTGGATGTGGATGTATGGATGTAGACATGGAATGTGGATGTGGATATGGATGTATGGATGTAGATGTGGATGTGGATGTGTGAATGTGGATGTGGAAATGGATGTATGGATGTGGATGTGGATGTGGATGTATTAATGTGGATGTTGATGTTGATGTGGATGTGGATGTGGATGTGGATGTGGATGTATGAATGTGGATGTGGATATGGATGTATGAATGTGGATGTGAAAATGGATGTATGGAAGTGGATGTGGATGTATGGATGTGGATGTGGATGTACGAATGTGGATGTGTATGTGGAATAATGAATGCGAATGTGTATATGAGTGAATGGATGAGATGTGATGACATGCGAATCAGGACGTGAATGAATGATATGTGATGTGAATGAATATGATGTGATGAGATGGAAAATGATGTGATTGGATGAGAATGGATACACATATGAATTGAATGTGGAATAAGTAATGTGGACTGATGAGGGATAATGTGGAAAGATGAGAGTTCATTATAGAAACTGTAATTGTGACCTGTTTGTGAATGATTGTTTTATGTCAAGAATGCTGGGGAAGCATTTTGACCATCTTGTGAATAAGGTCATGGAGGCCTAACCGATAAAGTTGCAACAGCTGACGGAGAGTCAACGGAGGACGTCTCGTGTAGCAAGGTCGGCCGAGGTCTTGACCAGCCTCAGTTCGATTTAAATGGTGAGCTTTCGGTACGGTGGATGAGGGACCAAGGAAGCGGCCTATGAGTGAAGCGCTAGGTGACCTCTGCGAAGGATCCTAGAGGGTGCTGACCATACGGTGCTCGGGCTTTGGGTCGCTAAAGATACCCACACGTGCGTCGTGGAAGATATCGGAACAAGGAGTAAGAGTTGTTTTTCTGAAACCGGGCATGGATCTGGTTGATTGACCTTGCTGGTCCTCAACAGATGAGTCCATGGCTCTTTTATATGGATCTGTTGGTTGATCTTGCTAATCTTCAACGAAGATTCCATCTTGAATTTTTATTATAAGTGAATATATTGCCGGGTACTATGAGCTAGGAACTATAGAAAAGGCCCCTGAGAGTGGACAGGTGGTGAGCGTTCTGGTTGCCAATGATGCCATAGATACTCCGATGAAGGAATGATAAGAAATTAAGATTCAATCGGATATTTTGGAGGATTGTGATCTGTGATACTATGGCTTCATTAAATGATTGTTTTAAAGATAGCTGAATCTGTGAAGAAAGCAATTTCATATTGGGTGTGTAAGTGGTGTGACTAGCTTTAAGTTTGCATGAACATCCGGCTAGGGGGCCTGGGGACTCTTTTTCCTCGTACCCGAGACAAAACCTAACCAAATTCTTAATTGGATCCCATCACTACAGTGGTTGGGTAGTTGGATAACCCATGGGATTGGATGGGGTTAGGTTGGATTGATGGACCCATAAAAATGAGACTCAATTTCTTTTGTAGTACGCTAGATGAAGTAAATCCCGGATAGTAATTGTTCTATGGAAAAAGGAATCAACAACTGTGCCTCTCGATGGTGGGGAAAAAAGCATTGATCTCTATGATCCAAGTGCAAGTTTCTTCCTTGATCTGACCAAGTGACTTTAGGTTTGGTCGGATTAGTTTGGTCAGTAATAATGACCTTGACTACGTTAGAGTAAAAATATCCTGGAGGAATTGCCCGTGCTTTCCGGGCAAGGCAAGTGTTTTCGGGTTCAGTTTTGGAAGAACCAAGGGATTAGTCTCCTGTTCGGATATCCATGGGCGAGGCCCCGAGTGAGAGGACCCTGCACCGCGCAAGGAGTGCTACTTCCGCTGCTAGCAACCTCGAATCCGTTGCGGGGAGGGGCCAGGGATCTTTCACCCCCCTTAATGCTACTTTGGCTCTAGGTGAGGGATGAATTTCTAGCTTGGGTACATCATCGGTCCCAGAGGCTAGATACAAACACTTTTTGTAGGAAGTAGGATTTCCATTTTTTTGGTAGTGAGGTGGGTAGCTTCTTTGATGTGGACTAGATGCAATTTCCCATTTATAGTTTTCACACGCATACTCGCATACTCATGTGGTTGCGGCATTTTTACAAAGATTGTATTTTTTCTTTTCACACACACTAGCATGCTCATTTGGCTGCTTTTACAATCTTTTGACTCATTATCAATCACATACACTTGCTCATATAATGACTTAGAAAGGTTACAATAATGATAAAAACATTATACTTCTCTATTATGCCCAAACAGGAGTCTTCTCATAAAGCAAATTCACAAAGAGAAGATGATGACAACCATAAATAACTAGTCCTAGTTAGAAAACTCAAGAAACCCTAATCTCATGAGAACCCTAAAAACTCATAACCCTAATCATTGCTAATATGCTAGACCTAAGCTATGAGAGCTAGACCTAAGCTCTGATACCATGTTGAAATTATGGATCGAGCTCTCCTAATGACAAGACATCTACCTAATGATAAACTAATCCTACATGAATCACAACACTAATCTACTCTTATAACATTTCTAATCTAAGGTGGATAAAAATGAAAGAGACTGATTGTAATGAGAGTGTGCTAATTAAGTCTAGACTCAAGTTAGGTTACAAGATGGAAACTTGTACTCTCATAAAAAGACTTGAGATGTTGTGCTTGTATTATGCTTGAAATGTCCTCTTTTTATATGAGGAGAGTATAACTTAGATTTTCTCTTTCATGTGGGATAATTCTCACTTGGTGATGTGGCTTTTCACACTCAATCCATATTTTCCTTATGCTCTTTGGCACCACATTTCTCAACACGCCCCCTTGGTGCCAAATCTTTGGGCTACTCAAGGTGGTTGGATGTTGGTTACATAATGTTGTTTGAATTTTTCCTTTCTACATTCCCCTATGTGCTATGAGCAAATTTGGCCCATGTGCTACTTTGGCACTTCCCCCCTTAATGCTACTTTGGCTCTAGGTGAGGGATGAATTTCTAGCTTGGGTACATCATCGGTCCCATATGCTAGATACAAACACTTCCCCCCCTTAATGCTACTTTGGCTCTAGGTGAGGGATGAATTTCTAGCTTGGGTACATCATCGGTCCCATATGCTAGATACAAACACTTTTTGTAGGAAGTAGGATTTCCATTTTTTTGGTAGTGAGGTGGGTAGCTTCTTTGATGTGGACTAGATGCAATTTCCCATTTATAGTTTTCACACACATACTCGCATACTCATGTGGTTGCGGCATTTTTACAAAGATTGTATTTTTTCTTTTCACACACACTAGCATGCTCATTTGGCTGCTTTTACAATCTTTTGACTCATTATCAATCACATACACCTGCTCATATAATGACTTAGAAAGGTTACAATAATGATAAAAACATTATACTTCTCTATTATGCCCAAATAGGAGTCTTCTCATCATAAAGCAAATTCACAAAGAGAAGACGATGATAACCATAAATAACTAGTCCTAGTTAGAAAACTCAAGAAACCCTAATCTCATGATGAGAACCCTAAAAACTCATAACCCTAAAAACTCATAACCCTAATCTCATGATGAGAACCCTAAAAACTCATAACCCTAATCATTGCTAATATGCTAGACCTAAGCTATGAGAGCTAGACCTAAGCTCTGATACCATGTTGAAAGTATGGATCGAGCTCTCCTAAATGACAAGACATCTACCTAATGATAAACTAATCCTACATGAATCACAACACTAATCTACTCTAATGACATTTCTAATCTAAGGTGGATAAAAATGAAAGAGACTCATTGTGATGAGTGTGTGCTAATTAAGTTTAGACTCAAGTTCTGCTAGGTTACAAGATGGAAACTTGTACTCATAAAAAGACTTAAATGTTGTGCTTGTATTCCAATGCTTGAAATGGCCTCTCTTTATATGAGGAGATTACAACTTAGCTTTTCTCTTGCATGTGGGATAATTCTCACTTGGTGATGTGGCTTCTCACACTCACTCCGTATTTTCCTTGTGCTCTTTGGTACCACATTTCTCAACAATCAATTCCCCACTTTTCAAATGTTGCAAAAGGACACAATTGGGTTTAGGGGCTTGATATATTTTGCTGCATTAGCCATTAAGACTTTACTTGTAGTGATATCTACTACTGCAAAGTGCCCCCCAGGCAGAGTGAGCTAATTCATCTTCAGGGATGCAACATTTGATAATCTTGTCTTTCTCCTACCTATAGAGTTGCCTATAATGAGTTGGTAGGGGGCTACTTGTTTAATTAGGCATCAAGCATGGTCCTTGTTTAGGAGGGGTTCCACACTGGTAATCTGTTGGCTAAGAAGTGTGCTACCTCCTCGCCCCACTCAAGAATTAGACATAATTGGAATAGGGTGGCATCTGGTAAATCATCATCCACTCCCATGAGCAGCTTGTCGTTAGGGATTCTTAACATGTGGTCTGCCACCAAGACATGTTGTGAGCCTTTCCTCACTGTGGTAGTGAAGTCAAACTCAAGCAAGATCAGCAACCACCTGGTGATTCTTCTTGTTGTACAAGGCTTGTTTACCAGGTATAGAAGAGCTTGATAGTCTACAAAGAAGACAAATTTGGTTGCCAAAAGATAATGGGTGAAACTTCTTAACTGTGTAGATCATGGCCAACCCTTCCCTTTCAGCCATGGTATAATTTCTCTCGGCCGCCTCGTTGAGTTGGTGGCTAGCAAAGCTGATGGGAAATCCATCTTGTGTTTGCTAGATTGGACTAGCATACATCCAATAGCAAAGGCGGAGGCATCAATGTGGACATGAAAAATAATGTCCTAGTTGGGGGACCTGAGAATAGGAGCACTATCCAAGCCTTTCTTGAGGGTCGTATAAGCTTGTTAGCATTCCTCCGTCTACTCGAAAAAAGGATCAAGAGTCCGTAAAGAGGTCAAGCTATATTAGCATACATAAAAATGAAACGCTGATAATAGCCAACATGTCCCATGAAACGCTGGACTCCTTTAAAATTGGTGGGTGGGGGAAACTCAAGGATGAGCCGCACCTTGCTATCGTCCATGGAGATTCCTTGTCTGGAGACAATGTGTCCCAAGATAACTCCATGCCTAACCAAAAACTGGCATTTGACTGGATTCAGTGAAATGTGTTATAGCCTGCATCGTTCTAACACCTTATGTAAACAATCAAGGTGTGCCTTCCATGAGGATTTGACACAAAGGTCATCCATAAAGACCTCAAGGAATTTCGGAAGATATTCCTTATAGGCTATGCACATTATTGGTTGGAAGGTACCAAGGGCATTGGTTAGCCCAAAAGGCATGACGCGGTATGCGTAAGTTCCCCATTCTGTGGACAGAGGCTGTTTTGTGCTAATCCTTGGGGTCAATCAACACCTGGTTGTAGTCGGAGAATCCATCAAGGAAGCTGTATACAGGCTTCCTTTCTTGTGACTCGTTCTAGCACATGCTCAGTGAAGGGTAGGGATAATGATCCCTTATGGTGGCATCATTGACCTTTTTGAGGTCCACACACACTCTTACCTTCCCATTCTTTTTGGGCACTATCACGATGGGGGGTAATACCCACTCTATGTGCTATGTTGCGTAGATGAATCCAACATCAATGAGTCTATCAATTTCTTCTTGGACCATCTTGGAATACTTTAGGTTCATAGGATAAGCCCTTTGTTTGACCAATCTTTCTCCATCAACCCATCGGAATGGTGTGCTTGACTACTTCAGGAGGTACACTTTTTGTATCTATGTACTTCCAAGCAAAGCAATCCTGGAATTATGTGAGCAGAGCAATGAGCGCAGTCTCTTCCTCTGTAGAGAGGTCATCTCCAATGTTTACTGGCCTCGGGTCTTTTCCCGGGCCTGTCAAGTTAATTTGTCTTATCTTGGCTGGACCATCATATGAGGTCCCTAGTTGTCCGTTGTGGGACCTTTGGGCCGAGTCATATTGCAAAAATATGTGGGCCATCTGGAAGGTCTTGAAGTGTTTGGGCACTTATTTGGTCTCTTCTGCCCTAGGAATTTCTTCTTCTATTAGTTTTTTTGGCTTCTTTTTCTGTAGTGCTAACTTCTTATTGTGTGTTGTGCGCACAGTTGTGCGCACAGCAGGCAAAGCTTTTTGGGTTTGGGTTTGGGATCAATGGGTTCCATTGGCTTTAGGGCAGTCGTGTGGAGCAAAAAGGAGCTATTTACAAACTCGTTTTGCCATATTTTGTTGAAGTGGTCATGTGCTTCAACCACCCCAACATATTTTAGCTAATGGGTGTCTAAATTGTTAGGGAAAACATAACGTTCTCTGGCTCAAGGAATCTCAGATCTTTCCATAAGCTTGAGCTACCTTGAAGCAAGGTGCCAATAGGGGTCTGGATCTAAGAAGAGAGGAAGGAAGAGAGACCAGCAATGTCTCTAGGAATAGAGGCTGTTCCATGAGGAAGGTCACCTTGGCTTGTTCTTAAGCTCTTATGTGTAATGGTATTTGGATGGGGATCTCTGTGTCCATTCTTTTAAGATGGTTCATCCCCCAGATTTTTGAGATATTCACCTACCAAGTTTCCCTGGTGTGGGGGGTAGCTCTTGTAGTGGGTGTGCTATTGTTTATGTTGGCCTATGTGGGGGTGACTGGTCTAGGATCTCTGTGTCCATTCTTTTAAGATGGTTCATCCCCCAGATTTTTGAGATATTCACCTACCCGATTTCCCTGGTGTGGGGGGTAGCTCTTGTAGTGGGTGTGCTATTGCTTATGTTGGCCTATGTGGGGGTGACTGGTCTAGGAGCTCTCTAGTATATACATGAGCTTCATCAGTGGGTCGCCTCATGTTGGAGACTGAAGGGCATGGATCGAGGTAAGCAGTTGGAGGCTCATCTTCCATCTTGGCTTGGCAGTCCCTGACCAATTCTTGGGCTGCCAAGAGTCTTTCCTTCTCCTCTATGGGGTTAGGGTATTCGACAAGATTTTTAGGGAGCTGGTTAGTGTCAATTGGTACCCTGGCTCGGGTGGCTAAGCATAGCAGATCTTCCTCTTCTGATGAAGAGGTCGATGCATGTGTGGTTGTGCCATCTTCCTCTTTTGCTTGTCCTTGGTCTTGCGAGGTCGATGCCTTTGCTCTGTAGCATGAGCTGCGGCCCTCTCTCTGTTTTGCAATCTAGTTATGGCGTTGAGAGGGACCGTGTGGATGAAGTCGTCTCTTACACTCAACAAGTTAATGATGGTGCTAGGATTAGCTCACAATCTTTTCATGTCATCCCAGGTCTCAGCAGACAATCCTTATATATATAGTCTATCCCACACCCAACACATAAAGGAGTTAATCTGGAAGCACCTACAAAGGTACTTGCCATCCCTTTCTTGATTAGACACTCAACCACTCGGTGAGGTCCTCCACAATGATAGCATTACATGGGTGGTCGTTTTGCCATTGTATTCATGTCGCGACCTCGTGGCATTGGGGCAGGTAAGTACACTGGGTACATTTGGTCACCCTCCATCACATAGTGGCTTAGGGTTTGAGAGGGTGGACTAGTTGGCTCAAGAGATTCGTAGGTAAGAACTTCACGAACTTCCCCTTTGTCCCCTTCTTCAAAAAATTTCGTCAGGGTTAGCTAATGAGACGAACAGGTGTAACTCGTGGTAATGGGGGTTAAGATGGGAGAACTGGGGGTGGTAATGGCATTTCACGTACCCTAAGAATTCCTCTTTGGGCCACTTCTTGGCACTTCTTGGCCTGGTTGAGGTACATTGTGAAGAGCAAGTGCTGGCAAAGCCAGTGGTTGCCTTGGGTTTGCAAGCAAGGCTAGAGGTAGAGCGTGACTTGAGCAACCCTTTGCTATTAGCAGTTCATGACTTCATGATTGCCCCATCTTTGGCAATATGTGAAATAGAGGGTGGGACGGGGTCGCAAATGTGGACACTCCGTGCTGGTATGGCTAGCTTGATGGATCGGGCAATGATACTAGCTCCCTCTTCGCATAGAGATGGGGTTGGCCAACCCGATCCCGGCCTTGGCTGGTTCTCCAATATTGGATCACTTGCTGCATAAATGCAGGGCCAATTGCTTAACTTGTTGTCTAGAAGTGGACTCCTTGCTCTTTCCATCAAATTTAGTGCTAGTGGTCTTGAATGAAGCTTCTAATGTACCCTCATGGAGTTCTCAAGAATGTGTTCCCTAGAAGTTGTCTTCAAAGTCCATATCACTCCTACAACATTGCTCAAAGGAGGTATGGGCCAAAGAATACAAGGAATTGTGTAGGGGTACGTCACCCAGACCTTGCAGAAATCTCCCTATTAACCTTTCATCATAGAACTTATCTCTGGCTCTACAGCAGGAGTGGAGATATCTGACTCTGTTGATGTAGTCTTGGATGGTTTCACCATCCTTCTGTCTAACATTGTGTAGATGCTCAACAGGACTCCATCTGGACCCTTGATGAGAATATCCTACCTTAAAGGCCTCTTTCAAGGCTTCAAGGGTGGTCTTGTCCTCAATTTTCAAGGACCTAAACCATTAGCCAGCTTTATCGCCTAGGGTGAGGCCAAATGCACTCACCTTAACTTGATCTTAACTTACCGCCTAGGGTGAGGCCAGCTTTACCGCCTAGGGTGAGGCTGAATGCACTCACCTTAACTTGATCTTCCACATGACCAAAGTCTTCACAGATCTGGTTAAACATCTCTAAGTGCAGGATGGGGTCTCCAGTCCTATCAAACTTAGTGATTAGCTTTGAGATGTTTGCATGTTTGTTCCTCTCATAATCTGGGTCCTAGTGCTGGTTGAGTCGAGGCTAGGGGCATGATGCCCGCCGTCACCCCCCTCCCTATTTCCATTGCTAATCTTAATATTTCTGGTGCTAGCCCTGCCATGGTTGGGAGCGAGTGCTAGTTGGGGCATGGTTGTTGGTGGAGGAGCGGGGAGCTAGGCAGATGATAGACCATTGGAGCAGGGGGCTAGGCATGGATGTTGGTGGAGGAGCGGGGGGCTAGGCAGATAATAGACCATTGGAGACCCTTGTCTCATGGGTGGGTTGGGTTGTGCCCCATGTGGCCCCATGTGGTATCCTGGTGGGTATGCTCCCTGTGGTGGGTATTGTTGCTATACAGGTGGACTAGACTGATGTGAAGGGGCTAGGTAGGCCCTTTCCCTTTGGTACAATGTTTCATTCCCTTGGGAGGAAGATGGATCTAGCCCTGGGCTTAGTATGGGTATTTGGGCCCTGTAAAATCGGCCACCCTTGATGAGACATGCATGGCTCTCCAGACTAGTGTGAGTCTAGGTCTGATGGCTCTTGCCTTCCCCTATTTTCTCTCTAGGATCTAGAGATGGCATGGGGTCCCTTTCCTACTGATGTTCCATACCTCTCGCCTTGGGCTATGCCTCTTCCGACTATGCGTTTCCTAGGATAAAGTTGCAAAGCCTCAAAGCAAGGCTTCTCTATGAATGTATGGGAGAGGTAGGGTCTTACTCTTGGATAGGTGGTCTATCCATACACTAAGCATTAGGTTCTCCTGTTTTAAGGTTAGTACTTTCTTGTCCAGTGCTGGAATGGTCTTCGCTCTCACTGGTGTTGTTAAAGATGAGCACCGTTGGGCTCCAAGCGGTATTGATTGATGGGTCTGACGTTATCAGCAAGGGAGCTTCAGGAGATTTTATGTCGTTGAAGAGAGGGTTGTTTTGCACTTGTTGGAATATGTGATCAATGTCATGGCCTAAGGTTAAGGCACACAATGAAATGTAAAAGGACCATGTAATATGAAGAGAATCTAGGTGAATGAAGGGTAAACCCCCACTTGGAATAGGCGAGTTTTAGAAGATGCTCTGGAGGCTATATTCTAGGGAGCCATGTGGGGGGAGAGGCCTTGGATGCCCTTGATGATATGTAAGCAATGATGTCACTCAACCTTGTACACTTTGTCTATAAAATGATGGCCCTCCTAATGAGAAAAACACGAATTTCTATGCTATGTGAAGCTCCTTATTATGCTGCCATTGTGTTCCCTTAATCCTTGATTAAGTGCTAGTTAATTACCTTTTTGCTCATGTGACCACCATGGTTTATCTTGAACCACCATAGCTCATTTATCATCCCTTGCCCACATTAAGCTTGCATTATCACTCATTATGCTTTTACCAACATGGTATCAGAGCCTTGGTTATCCTTAGGCATAGTAATTAACCACATTAATCATATTTCTCATTTTTGCAAGCTTTCCATTAAAGCTCCAACTCACCCCCTGCTGGTTTTTTGCTTCATACGGGCTCTATAATCCATCAAATCACAAGCTTCTTGATTCAAAAGAAAGCTAGCAGCCGGCTCCATCGATGCCTAGCTCCATGTGAGCTCCCACGCACTCTACGCGGCGCAATCAACTCTGCAATAGCACGCTGCTTTCTAGCGAAATTCATCTAATTCACGTTGTACGGTGAATGGTTTGCTAATTCCTCTTGTGAGCATAATGTTGATGCTATGAAGCCCCCACGTGTTGATTTTCATGAGCAATGGTCCACTGTAGCTGCTGTTTGAACTAATTTATCAGTAGTAGCAGTACATGCTGTGTTGCAGAGAAGATTTCCAGAGATTGAAGTAGCATCTTGACATGTTTGAGTGCTGAGTTTAAAGCCAACACCTTGGTTTTCACTTGGTTTAAAGCATTTTATGTTTCTCATTTGGGAAGAGCTTCATTCAATTGCTCAAAGCTCACTCTGTTTTTTGGGGCAGTTTTCCCTCTTTGAATTAATCACCTCCACTAATCATCATGTACTTAATAGTAATTATCTATTGAGATGACATTTTAATATGCATATTGAGTTGAATACCTCTTTGCAATCATGCCTTCGGATGCGGAATCATCTAATGAAGCTTATATCAAGAAATCATTGAAACCCAAAAGCAAAATTAGAAAACCTAGGATGAAAATCAAGTCTAGGCCCAGTTATTATTACTATGCAAAGGCTTATGGGTTTGGGAAATTCTTGAGTAATATCATGCATCTATATGGTGAAGGGGGATTCTAGCTTTTAATACTTTGCATTGTTCAATTCCAATCATGGATTCAACTTACATATCATCCTCTTTCATCAAGAAATTCAACAGTCATGACTTCCACACTTGGCAAGTCAAAATGAGGTTCTTACTAATGAAAGAAGGAGTTTGGGGCATAGTCAATGGTACTATACCTAAACCTGCCACACGAGAAGGAGAAGTCTCTTGGCAAACCAAGGATGAGAAAGCATTAGCTCTCATTGCCCTTGGAGTTGAAGATAGTTATATACATTACATTGGTAATGGAACATCTTCACAAATTGCTTGGAATTCATTGGATAAATCCTTTGGTGCTCAAGGCCTCCACATCAAAATCAGTCTTAAAGTAGACTTTTACAGTCTAGAGTTCAAGGTTGATGAGACACTTGCATCTCACATCAACACCATGAAGAGCTTGATGGCCCAGCTCGAAGCCATCAATGAACCAGTCAAGGAGAGTGATGCCATAGCCATCCTCCTAAAGTCAATGCCATCCGAGTATGATACACTCATGCCGACCTTAAAGTACATGCAAGATCCCACTTTGGAGGGAATAGAGAGTGTTCTCTTGGAAGAAGAGAAGAAGTTGAAAGGTAGGGCCATTGATCTTGTCTCAACCCAGGCATACCTTGTTCAAAAGCAAGCCGGCAAACCACTCCAATGTACACATTGTGGAAGGACAGGCCATCTTCTCAAGAATTGCTACCACAAAGACAAGCCAACGCGACGAATGTCCACCAAATGTGGAAAGCCAGGTCACCTCGCTGACAAATGCTACACCAACCAAGCAAATATGGCAAGCACTTCGAATGATTCCGAAGAAGCAATTCAAGCATGTAACAATGTCACTACCTCTTTTGATGAAGCGATAGATGCAGATTGGGCTTTCTAAAGCCAACAATGTTTATGCCCTCTCTTACCCAAATGTTTATGTATGGACACCTCTAACCACCGATGATGTAGGTTATGTGTTATTTTTATGATGCCCACAATATCTCTCAGTAGGCCATGTAGCCCTCAAGGGGGGATTGATGGGGAGTTGGGTCTCCATGACCAACAAATGATGATGATGCCCATGGATATGATGATGATGGGGTATGGGAGAGGAATGTTTTCATGTCATGCTATTTTCTTTTCGCAATGTAGAAGCCATGCTCCCTATGAGCTATGCTAACTTCTTTTATGTACTGTAGAGCTATACTCCTTATGAGTTAAGCTTCTTTTCTTTCATGTAATGTTTGGATCAAGGGAGGGCAATATACCATGCCATGATCAAGGGAGGGTGTGGAATATGTGATCAATGTCATGGCCTAAGGTTAAGGCACACAATGAAATGTAAAAGGACCATGTAATATGAAGAGAATCTAGGTGAATGAAGGGTAAACCCCCACTTGGAATAGGCGAGTTTTAGAAGATGCTCTGGAGGCTATATTCTAGGGAGCCATGTGGGGGGAGAGGCCTTGGATGCCCTTGATGATATGTAAGCAATGATGTCACTCAACCTTGTACACTTTGTCTATAAAATGATGGCCCTCCTAATGAGAAAAACACGAATTTCTATGCTATGTGAAGCTCCTTATTATGCTGCCATTGTGTTCCCTTAATCCTTGATTAAGTGCTAGTTAATTACCTTTTTGCTCATGTGACCACCATGGTTTATCTTGAACCACCATAGCTCATTTATCATCCCTTGCCCACATTAAGCTTGCATTATCACTCATTATGCTTTTACCAACAGCACCAATTTACTCGAACATAGGTGCATGAGTGTGTGGAACTACTATGTAGAACACCCCTGTGAACATTCTTTTTTTTTTGGGAATGGTATGGGCCATATGCTTGGAGATGGTATGGGAGTACGCTTGTGAAGGGAATGGGCGTATGCTTCTCAAGAAGAAGATGGCATGAGTGTATGCTTTTTGAAAGACACAAGCGTGGCTTCAAGAAGGAATGGGCGTGTGCCTTTGGATGGAGAAGGTATAGGTGTGGCAAGCAGATGGTACAAGCGTGGCAAGTTTGCCAAGGGCGTATGCTTTAGAAAAGATAAATGGTACGGGCGTGGTACAAATGGCACAGATGTACGCTTGCTAGAGCCGGGGCAAAAGAGAATGACACGGACGTGGCAAAACTAACACGGGCATGGCAAGTGAAAGGAGCAAGTTGGAACGGGCATATGCTTCCTGAAAAACACGGCTGTGGCACAAATGGAATGGGCATTTCAAAGAATTTAAGGCTGCAAGTCTAACTGCCACCTACAATATTCTCTAATAGTGCAGTTGTACCGCTTAGTTAACTTAATGCAAATATTCTCTTTTTTTAATGCTAATTGCTAAATTAAAGACTAAAGATTTTCCCAAGAGGAATGATATGGGCGTGGCACATTTGCCACGTCTGTGTCCTATGAATGGAATGGCCATTTGCTTCTCAAAGAATCATCTAGAATGGTATTTTTGACTTGTTTCCTCCTTTGATTTTTGCAAATTCATGTATCTTCCCAATGTTTTTTTGGATTTTTGTTTTGATAGGAGCTAGAACTAGTATCTAGCTGCTGTTGATGCCTAGAATGCATAAAGAAACCTAATAAATTAAGATTAATTTGATAATTAAACTATGATGCAAGATTAATGAAAGATGAAAAAATAATCAAAAAGTGTGTGAATGTCAAGGGCAAAGATTGAACACTTGTGTCTCCCACACTTGGTGAAGACCTCAATGCAGATGTTAATCCAAACATACAACCTTGCACACAAGAGAGGGAAAGAAGAAGAAGCAACCATACAAGGGCCAAGTCGGAGATGTGCACTTAGACAACCCTAATGAGGGTTAAATCCCCTTTGTGAGGCCGGGCTCACTCCACCACCACTTGTGTCACCCAAGTGGATATCCAAGAGCTAGGTGAAGAGCAAGAAGGAGAGAGCTATGGAAAGATCAACCCTCACTCCATGCCACATGCATGAAAGATGGACCTTGGTAGAGAGATAAGAGAGGGGAGAGGAGAGGAGAAGCTAAATCATCACAATCCCTACAAGAATATACAACCACAATCAAACATACAAGCATCCACAATACAAGCATGTATCACAAGCTCAAGAGAATGAGAGAGAGAGAGAGAGAGAGAGAGAGGAAAAACTCAAATGAGACTAATGGAATTGTCCCTTTCATATTTCATAAAATGTCTTATATACAATAGCTCTCATTTTACAATGGTCGGCCACCCATTTACAATTTCGGGGCCCAAAACTAGCTTTCTAGCTCTATCTACATCTCTTTCCTATGAATGGCATTACACAAGCCGTCAGCTTAGTCATCCCATGTCTCTTTTATCATTCAGCGCTTTGCACGGTTACAAAAATATAAGATACAAGGAGAGTAGATACGCTTGAAAAATAATGTTAACTGGAGTGGTTAACATAAGTATACAGGTGTACCTTTTCAAAAAAAAATCTTGAAAAAAAATCCTAAGCCACAGCTATTCACACCTAATCCATGACCATTCACTCCTAAAGCCACAGTCATTCACTCATAAGCATACATGCATACCTTCCCGAAAAAAAATCTTGGAAAAAAAATAGCCAGGGCTGTTCACACCTAAGCCACGGCCGTTCCTTCCCAAATCCACAGCCATTCACTCATAATCGTACAGGCATACCTTCTTGAAAAAAAAATGGGAAAAAAATTAAAAAAGACTTAGCCATGGTCGTTCCTTCCTAAAACCACGGATGTTTGCTCATAAGCGTATGGGCGTACCTTCCTTTTAAAAAAAGGAAAAAATTTTAAAAATTTCCAAATCTTTAGAGGTTCTTAAGGTCTACCTCCCCGACTCAGTAGGGTAGTTTTTACACACACAAAACACCTAAAAATACCTTTGTCACCTTAAGGGTGCGTTCTATTCATGCACAAGGAAAAAGAGAGCTAAAACCTCTATTTTGGATCCATGCGTGCATTGTTGAAGCTTTTCGAAGCCTCAACGCACACCATGGACAACTTTTGATCATGGTTGCATGCCCCAAGTGCCTCCATTTTGTGGCGGCACCCCGGCCACGGTACATTCACATGTGGTTGCCATGCCAAACACATTTGGCCATTGAGGTAAAATTGATTTATGAAGAGCCCTCATCTAATGGTGCACCTCCATACATTTACCTCGACATGAGTAAATGCCCCGCACACACCCATGTGTCTCCTTCTAGAACCACGGATCTATTTCGACCCCCCCACCCATGTACCACCTCCCCTTGATCCCCAAATTGACATTGCGAGCTTAGCACAAGCTATAGAAAGGGGAGTGGTGCTACACTCTAATGTGCACCCTGTGTGAACCCTTGTACAAAAGAAACTTCAAAACACGGAAGTTACCTTTTTCTTCCGGTCTAAGGCCACGATACCATTGTCCAACACTTCTATCTAAGGTTAGACTAAAGGCACAAATCTTGGTAAGGTTGTCGAGATTCCCATGGGTCTCACAAATTTGCTCAAACATTTCCAAATGTTGGACGGGGTCACCACCACCTATGAATTTGGTCATTAGTTTGACAATGTAAACTGGTTTCACTTTATTAGTTCTCAAATCTCTTACTATAGTTATCCCCTTACTACTTCTCTTGCCATTCCCAAAAGATCATTAGGTGCAATCTCTACGTAGTAGGGAGTATTATTGGAGGTGCAACCCTTGGTGGCACAACATAATGATTGACCAGGTGGTGGAACACCACGATCCATTACTCGCCTCATTGCAAGGCATGCTTGGTTTCTAGGGATTGGTCTTGCATGGTCAACATAAGGGGTTTATATATGGTGGTTTCGTATCCCTTATCCCCTTCCTCCTCTTCCAAGGATATCAGGGCTATAAAACCTTCTCCGAATAAATACAATGCGCAAGGGGTTGATATCCATCATCTTGATAATGGAAACTAACATCCGTGTATGCTTACATAAAAGCCAGTGGGCTTTACAACTCCCACAACTTTTTTTTTAATATGAAAACTTTAAAATTACAAACCTGACCGCTCTCCAAGTTTGCTTTCAAAATTAATTTTTTGATCCCCTAAGAGCAATGGCAAGAAAATGAGTTGCATCATCGCTAAATTGTTCCCAAACTACACTAGAACATGCCCTCACTTGCTCGTATACTCCTGAATGCACATGGGAGGCATGAGAACTCAAATCCCACTCAAACCCTACCAACACATGGCTATGCATGCACATGTAACAACCAAGATATGAAAAATCAATGGTAGCTAATGCCACGTGTCTTTGGGCATGATGTCAATGCAGTAGTCATGGACACTCATTGGGTGAAGTACCTCGCTCCCAAACACCACCTACTTTTGAATCAATGCCGATGTACTATGTAGCTACACACACACACACGAACAATCGGTGACTAGATATCAGTATAGACACTCGCAAATTGATGACCACGATGACGGTGCTACTCTTGCATGGGAAACTTGCCTCCCTCTAGGTGCTGCTTTACAAGCCCATTTAAGAGAGATATATGGAGCTGCTTGGTATAGCTTAACCCGTTACTTTGATCACCCGTTTAAGAGAGATATATGGAGCTGCTTGGTATAGCTTAACCCGTTACTTTACAAGCCCATTTAAGAGAGATATATGGAGTTGCTTGGTATAGCTTAACCCGTTACTTTGATCACCTCTGTATATGTTATTAGCCCACTTTGTGACTCCCAGGATAGCTTTGTTGATGCTTGGATTTCCTTTGTGCTGAAAATATTTTTAAGGATCTTCGATCCCTCTAAAATCAACATAGAAGCTAAAAAATGGACATTAAGCTTGATAGGCCAATGATCGAGCTCCTTGATCTCCCTCAAAGTGAAAAACTTGCACCTTTGGGTCCTTTCTTGCCCTGAGGGATTCATAAGTCATATCTTATGGTATCACGTGAATGCAAGGGAGGGATATTTTTGGAAAGGGGGGGGAGGGTGGGGGGTAAGCTTATAAGTCAGGGTGTGACGAGGATTTATGGTGGTGGGGGGGGGGACAAGGGAGTAGGGGAGAATGAAAGTAGGGGTTTCATTTCTTCTTGTAGTTTACAATATGTGATCTAGTGGTGTATTTTGAAAACATGATTAGTTACTACTCTTTTAAGCTAACCACACATGAAACAATTTCTAGAGAGTACATGTAGATCTTTGTGCTTACATCCATGCTACTTATATGGACTGCAACTTGTCACATGTGTAACATCAATATCTGCTATTTGATTTTTAAACCTTAAATAGGGGATACCTAAATTTCATAATTGGGACTCACGTGCTTAGAAAGAGGTATAGTTTATTTTTTAGAGAAACTTAAATAGGGAGTTTTTATGAGTTTCATGCACGCAAGTGACGTCCCCTTTCTATGGAAAGTGAATTTCCCAGGTTTCTTACATCCACCATGACTTCCACTCTTGTATCATCTATGTGGTCAATACAAGTCTGCCGAGAAAAGGTGCATAATCTAAAAGCATCTAAAACCCTTTTAGCCCAATATTCATGTACTCAATGAATTCCCTGGGTTTCTTGTATCCATGACTACCACTCTTGTATCATCTATGTCATCAATACAAGCCCATCTAAAAAAGGTGCATAATCTAGAAGCATCTAAAACCCCTTCATCCTATTATTCATGTACTAAGTGACAACCTTTGAACTAGCTTTTAAGTCATAGTCTTTAAATTTTTTCTCCTTGCAAATCTTCTCCCAACAAGCAACCATTGTGTAGCTCATGAGTTTGCTTAGGCTAACTCCACTAACATGTTCCCTCTTTCCAATTGTTTCTACTAAGAGAGAGAGAGAGAGAGAGAGAGAGAGAGAGAGAGAGAGAGAGAGAGAGAGAGATCGTATATGCTTGCTCAAATGCAGGTATATCATTAGAGTTGATCTAACCTTGCAAATGGCACCAAGAGGAAGAAAGAAAGGTAATGTGTTGACTAGATGTGATCTAAATGTTAGAAATAGGGTTGCAGGAATGCACACATGTACACACACACACACACAAATAGAGTAGAGAAGCTAAAGCGACCACATAATGAGATGATGGATATACAAATATGATAAGTATACCCCAAGATAGGTGTATACTAGCACAGAGGAAAAACCTCCTAAAGAGGGAAAAAGTGGCCCGTCTGGTTCTAGTGTGTTCACACACATCACTATCAAATATGGCTACAAATCCCCCTTGGAGTGATGATGTGAACAAGGGGTGAGCTAGCACTAGAAGTACAAAGATGTGCCAGGCTCTTTGGACTATGATAGGGAGCCTAGACTAGTCCCTTCTCATGGTGGGAGAGCCTTCGTGAACAAATCTTCCAAGTTGTCATGTGTTGGCACATAAGCCAAGCTGATTTCCCCTATACAGAGCATCTCTCCCTAACATAATGATAGTGCACCTCAATGTGCTTTGTTGTGCAAGTATGAAAAAATGGATGCCTCACAAAAACTAAAGCCAAGCTGGTTTCCCTTATAGAGCATCTCTCCCTAACATAATGATAGTGCACCTCAATGTGCTTTATATAAGTATGAAAAAATGGATTCCTCACAACTGCCATAGTGCTCTGACTGTCAATGAAGATGGTATTGTGGCTAAGGACTCGCCATACCCAAATCAACAATAAAGAGGCCTAAGCAAAACACACTCAATTGTAGCTATAAATGCTACCCTCCTGTGCTCAGCTTCACATCTAGAAGTGGCTGCAATATAACATCTAGCCCAATCTAATTCTGTAATGCATGCAGTTGTGATTCACCCCCCTTGGGATAAAATAACCCAAAGTGCTTGATGCCCTTTAGGTAATGGAACACCCGTTTGACAAACTACCAATGCTTTTTATGACTAGGCTATTCTTAACTCTGCTCAATATTGAGACCACATACTGAATGTTAAGTCTAGCGTTACATAAGAAGATAAGGCATCCAATAGCTTCTTGATACAAGCCAACATCAAAAAGGGTCCCCTGCATCTTCAAGACTTAGTCGTCTTGTAAACCTAGCTCCATAGGTGTACAGTCTTCAGGATTGAACCTCTTCACATCTATGTATTTCCTCTATAGCATAATAATGCCATTATTATGCTACCAAAACTCAATGCCCAAATAATAGTGCAACCATCCAAGATTAGACATCTCAAAAGATACCTTTAAATTAGCTATAAAAAACTGAAATATGATCATCATTAGGGCCTATGAGCAGCATGTCATCAACATATAACATGATGACCAATAAAACATCCTTAGTTCTCATAATATATATGGTACTATCTCTGCTTAGCTATTATAAAACCCTGTGTAACCAAGTATGCATGTATCTTTTCGTACCATGATCTGGGAGCCTACTTAAGACTATATAAAGCTTTCTTCAATCTACATACTTATAATCTCGGACTTTTTTGAACAAAACCATGAGGCTAAGATACATAGACCTCCTCATGCAAATATCCATTCAAGAAAGCACTTTTGATATCCAACTAATGTACATTCCAACCTTTATGTGCCACAAATACAATGATAGTCCACATGGTCTACACATGACTGCTTCTAGCTAGAAACCACGAGGTAACTTATGACTTTTAACCATACATCGTGCCATCTCCATGAGAGACCTATTTTTGTGTTCAGTACATCATTTTTCTAAGGTGTATAGGACATAGTACATTGGTGTTTTATCCCATGATCAACCATGTATGCATGAAACTCCTTAGACATATACTCCCCCCCTCGATTAGTACATAGGGTTCCAATCTTACATGCAAAATCATTTTCAACCATAGCAGCAAAGTTCTTGAAGCACATAAAACATCGGATTTCTATTTTAATAGATATACCCAGGTACGTCTAAAATAATTATCAATGAATGTGACAAAATAGTGGCAGCTCCCAATAGATGGTGTCCTCATAGGACCACATACATCACTGTGTATAAGATCCAATTTTTGGACAACTCTAATTGAACCATCTTTGGGAAATGATGCCCGCTTCATTTTTCCAAGAATACAACCCTCACAAACATGTTTGATAGGGAGTTCAAGATGTGGCATCTCATACACCATGTCATGTTTATGTAAATGTAGCAAACTGCCAAAGTTCAAGTGACCAAAGTATGCATGCCATAGCTTAGCATCACCCATTGCCTTTGTGGCAAAAACTATACATACAACATGCCTTTAGCCTGTAAAGGCCATGAGACAAAGTACCAAAAGCAATAATTATCTTGCCATCACTACGTCATGAACAATACATCTGTCATCCACAAACTAAACCACTAAGCCAGCCTTAGTAGTGGGCAAAGATAGATAACACGTTCTTCTTGATTCTTAGTACATATAATACATCTAAAAGCATGATTGTTCCACCATTTACATCAGTCAGAATAATTTTACCAACTCCTTTAACATGATACGAGGAGTTGTTTTCACATATTACAATGCTTCCCTATGGAGCAGATTCAAGTGATGAGAACAAAGTGCGATGAGAAGAAGTAATGTTACTATGTTTGCACATGTTACAGTGTTTCCTTGTGGAGAAGATTCAAGTGATGAGAACAAAATCCGATGAGAAGTAATGTGCTTACTAGCACAATTATTAAAATACCAAACATGTACATCTATAATAGCCCTCTATACATCCTTATTATGTGAAGGGTCATAATTGCATTGCACAATGAAAGCCTAATCATCATGTGCATAGTTTGCAAATTCTTTGTTTTTGCATTAGATATTGGCTTCCTTTTCTCCTAATTCTTTCATTTTCTCCTTCTCTAGTTACTTCCTACACTCATTAATGTAGTGACCATGTTTTCTTGCAATAGTTGCCTTTGCTCTTTTTCTTTGGCTTGTCACCTTCCTTGTCTATAGGCTTGCCCAAATGACTCTGATTTTGGCTTATAACTACCCTGAGGAAAGGATTTACCTTTGCCATAAAATTTTAAAGTTTTATGGATCTTAGGAGTACAAATATCTTATAAACATTTAGAAATTATCATTTGGCGATTGACATCTCTTTGTTGATTGGCAGCAAAAGCCTGATCTCTTGTATGCATGATAGATCTATTTTGCCTGGATTGCTCTTCTTGAAAGAGCACAGAAACCAAATCCTCAAACTTCAAGGCATTTGCATTGCCTTTCATTCATGAGTTTGATGGTAGAAGCAAAACTTTGATATGAGTCTGGCAACACATTCAAGACAATAGGCACCAATGAACTGTTAGGATATAGTTCATTAGCACTAGCCAATTGCTCTTTAAAATCCTTGATTTTTGTAAGGAAACTGTCCATGGAGTCTTCCTTATCCATGTGCTCTGACTCTAATTGCTTGCGTATATAAGCAACATGTGCTCTGACTCTAATTGCTTGCGTATATAAGCAACATGTGCTCTGACTCTAATTGCTTGCGTATGGCTTCATTAAGTACTTTGGTACAATGATGCAAGTGCATCCCAAGCATATTTAGCAGTCCTACATAATCAAATGTAAGGAATGATACTTCTCATGATTGATAAAGCAAGCAATGCATATGCTTGTGTATCTCTTCCATCCTACTTTTTTTGTTCCTTTGTAGGAGGTATGCTATGTTGTGGTAATGCACCATGTAAAACTGAGTCCATGTCTATAGATGTGCCTCATGCATCATTGTTCATTAGAGGAACCAGGACATTTCTCAGTACCAACCACAACATTCCACATCCCTTTGGCTACCAATACATGCCACATCATATAGGACCATAATGGATACTTGGTTTCCATTCAGCTTATCCTCAACGGTGGATAACATCCAAAATACATCATTATCTACCATTTCTAATAATGCCCAAGTAAGTAATCATACAACCTATAAAGTGCTAAGTGCCACTTTGATGCAAGCAAGGTGGCTACTAATAAGGTTGTTCACAATGGAGCCTTGCAGGGTGTATGAAAGAAAAGTAAAGTAAAGTGAGTAGAAATTTTACATGTAAGATGTAGATATTGATGTCACTGAAGTGTAGCTCGTAGGAGACAAGATGCAGTGAATGTCTGTTTGATGCTTTCTCGTGTATCTGCACACCGGTTTGTAGTAGAACTGACAAAAATACTCTAGAATCTAATGAAGAATAGTGTAAATGTCTGCAAAAATTTGAAAACCACGCACGGCCCCCGAAATTTTTTTAAGAAGACATATGACTCGAGGTAAAGGGTAGGCAGCAGCATAGGGGCCAGGAGCGTATGCTCTAATACTAAATATTGGAAATAGGATTGCAGGAATGCGTGCGCACGCGCACACACACACACACAGAGTGGGGGAGAAGCTCAAGGGAGCACACAATGAGATGACAGATAGATAATGAAGTGTGATGTACAAAGATGATAAGTCTACCCCAAGACGGGGGTGTATACTAGCACGAGGGAAAAACCCTCCTAATAAAGAGGGAAAAAGGCCTCGGCTGGTCCTAGTGTGTTCACATACATCACTACCAAATATGGCTACACTAAAGGTTAATCTAAAAGTATTTTGGCATAGAATTTTATGTAATGTGTTGACTAAATGTGATCTCATTTTCATTTGCAATTATCAAAAGTTATGGGTTATGGGGAAGAGCAACAATAGTAGGATGCGAATGAGGAGGCAACATCTCGTACTCCTCAGCATCCAACATAAACACACACAATGGCCATTGTCACTCAAGAGAAGGATCTTGGAGTAGGGGTTCAAGAAGAATAAGTAGAGGTACAAGGACAAGGAGAGCATCAAGGGCATGGCGGGAATGGTGAAATAAAGGAAGAACAAGGAGAGGAACATGGAGAGGAGTAGGGTGAGACCCCTAATGTTACCATGCAAGGCAAGGAGAAGCAAGGAAAAGGAATCAGCTCATCCAAGAGCCCTTGGCAAAGAGCTATCCATTGGCCTCCTACAAGAGGTGCTTGATGGTTTCCACATCCTCATTTCCTATGCGAAGGCCAGGCAATGACCACTTCTTATATGTCATTGACCTTAATCATCAAGAATGGGGGCTAATTTGGAACTTAAAGAGTGATGAATTTGACAATAAATTAAATGAGGAGTGGCAGATTTGAAGGGGAAAATTTTCCATCGCTTGAAGGCATGGTTTTCAAGAATTAGAGAGGGTAAGGCTTTTGGAAAGTTAGTTATGTCACATGTGTCTATTACATTTCAATTATGTTATCTATTGGTGTGTACCTTATAGGGTGAATCTTTTTGCATTTATAGGTTATGCGATTATGGAAACTAGACACCAAGTGTTAGTTCATAGTTGTAGAGAAACCTTGAGGGGGAGAGATACTGTTGAGATACCGAGCTCATCTAGTGAGGCGGTGGACACTGATGACCCGCCTGGGGGATAGGCCCCACACTTACACCACTGGCATGGTTGGTGAGATCATGGGTGATATGTGGCCAGTGGGATGACAGGCTATGTGACAGCCATTCTAGAGACTGGCATAGTTGTAGCGCCAGCTCATTTAGTTGGGTTCACACTATAGAGAACCCTAGTATGTATTTGGTTGAGTACCTTTTCATATTGTGTGTACTCTTATCTTTGTATATGGTGTGTTGAGTGTTGTGTGAAGAAGAAGAAGATTTTCAGCCTCTCACCTTGTGTATTCTCTTTTAGGGTTTTGTGAGTGTGTGTGTGCTTGTTGCAAGAGCTCAAGCTCTCTTCTCCCCTGCATCTTTTCATGGTATTAGAGCCTGGTTCATGCTAAGGGGCTGGTAAATATGTGTGTGTGCCTGGCAAGATGTCAAATGATGGCATAAACCATATACCATATTGTTACTGAGAAGCTTGACAAGAACAACTTCCATGCTTGGAGGTTCAGGTTGACAAATTTCCTGATGGGAAAGGGTTACTGCCTAGGACTACATAAAAGGTGAGCATGAAGAGGGTTACTGCCTAGGACTACATAGAAGGTGAGCAGGATCAATCCGATTACTGCAGATGTGAAAGAGTTCAAGGATTGGAACCAAGGAGCCACAAAAGTTATGTATTGGCTCTCTATCAGTATACAAGACACCATGATTGGGCACATACAGGATGCCAAGTCCCCCAAGGAGGCATGGGATACCTTGGTAAAACTCTATGAAACGAATACCTAGACACGAAAGATACAGTTGAAGAATGAACTTCATACTATGGAGAAAAAGAGTATGTCTATGAATGACTATGCATTGAAGATCAAGGGTATTGTGGAATTCCTTGCATCTATTGGCGTTTCAGTAGATGATGATAATAAGGTGGAAGTCTATCTACGTGGTCTCGGGCCACAATACAAGGCGTTCAAGATGTCTATTCAGAATCAGGAAAACATTCCCAATTTCACAGATTTGGTGTCTATGTTGATTATAGAAGAGAAGAGCTTGGGTGAAGACCGTTGGTCTTCACAAAACAGAAACAGTTCAGAGCAACAGGCCTTCTACACAAGTTCAGAAAGAGGACGAGATAGAGGAGGCCATGGACGCGGCCAAGGAGGTGGCCGAACAGGTAATCAAAATTATGGCCAGCAGCAGCAGCAACAACAACAGTCCACAACAACAACAACATGCAGGTGGAAGAGGCAATTCAAAGGCAGGGGGAGTCAAAGAGGTCGTGGAAATTGGCAAAGGCAGTATATTGATACACGTGGATGCTTTTATTGCGGTAAGCCTGGACATGTGCAGGCAGATTGTTATAAGAAGCAGGCTGACATGCAAAATGGGAAATTATAGCAAAACAACTATGCATCCTCGAGCAGAAACAATGAGGATAATGAAAGGTTGTTTGTTATGCAGCATTGCAGCATGTTGTTAATGCCATGTCTGAAAATATTGAAGCATCACATAAAGATGATGTATGGTATGTTGATTTAGGTGCTTCGAACCACATGACAAGTCATGGAGAGTGGTTCAAGGAGATGAAAAAACTTGAAAGACCAGGTTTTGTGGAAACAAGGGATGACACTGCTCATCCAATTGCAGATGTACTTCATGTTTCGAACATAATAAAGAATCTGGTTTCAATTGGCCAGATGATTGAGTAGGGTTTGCACGTTCGGTTTAACCCTTATGGCTGTTATGCTAAAGACTTTAAAGACAAGTGCAGGTTGGTTGCAAAAGGCAACAAAGTGGGCAAAATGTTTACATTGAATGTAAACATGCCTGAAGTGAGTGCTGCGATGTTTACAAATGGTTTAGGAATTGTTGCAGACACAGACATTTGGCATAAAAGAATTGGACATGTGAATGTGCAGAGAATGAAGTCTATGCAGACTAAAGGAATTGTGACAAGACTGCCAAAATTTAAAGTTGAAGGTATGCAGAAAATATGTGAAGCATGCCAATTTGGAAAGCAAACAAAGCATGTATTTCCACGTGACAGAAATGTGAGCAGAAATGCACTAGATGTTGTGCATTCAGATGTATGGGGTCCTACGAAGACCATGTCTATGGGAGGCTGCAGGTATTACGTGACATTTATTGATGATGACCACACAAGGAAAGTGTGGGTATACTTCATGAAGGAGAAGGGTGAGGTGTTCACTCATTGTCAGAATTTCAGAGTTATGGTTGAAAAGCAAACAGGGAAATATGTAAAGTGCCTAAGGTCAGATGGAGAGGGAGAGTACTTCTCCAATGAGTTCTCTAAATTTTTGAAGAAGAATGGTATTCGGAGATAGTTTACATGCAGATACACTCCGCAGCAAAATGGAGTTGCTGAGCGGAAAAACAGGCACATTGTTGAGATTGCGCAAGCATTGATGGGAGAGAAGAATATGCTGCATAGCTATTGGGCTGAGGCTGTTTCTACAGCAGTTTACATCATGAACAAGACTCCGCAGCAATACATGATGTAACTCCAGAGGAGAGGTTTACTGGCAGAAAACCTGATTTGTCTCATATGAAAGTCTTTGGATGCATTGCATATGTGCATGTGCCAGATGAGTTGAGAACTAAGCTGGATCCAAAAGCTGAAAAATGTGTGTTTATTGGGTATTCCCTTGAGCAAAAGGGATACAGGTGTTATAACCCTGCTACACGTGAGTTGAGGGTAAGTAGGGATGTTGGATTTTATGAGATGATCAGCTATGGTATGCTGCTGAAAAAGAAGCTGTTGGGGCTCATGTGAGTGGAAATGTGGTTGCACACAATGCAAGTCAGTAATCACAGTCTTTGAGTGGACCAGGAGAGTCCTCATCTAGTGGTTCAGTTGTTGATAGACCATGGAGTGGCAGGCTGCATCATAATACCAGTCCTGCAAATGTGATTAGTACATCACATAAAGGCAAAGAGAAAGCGGTTGAGCCCCTTAGTATGCCTGACATTTCTGCAGGGCATTCTCATAATGATGGAGAGTCTAGCGGCTCTCAGAGATGAGCCTTGATGAGGATCTTGGGATACCAGCTATGAGAACACCTGGTGTAAAGAAGGCTATGGAAGCCATGAATGCAAAGTTGCGAAGATATGGGAGAGTGAAGAATCCTGTGCAAAGGTTTACCTATGGTGGTTATGTGGCACATCACTATGCATACATGGCAAAAGTTGTACAGGTTGTAGAGCCCACATGCATTGATGAGGCTCTTGGAAATGTGTTGGGAGAAAGCTATGGATGAGGAGATGGATGCACTATATAGAAATGAGACTTGGGATGATTTAGTGCAATTGCCTAAAGGCAAGAAAGCCATTAGATGCAAGTGGGTGTACAAAGTAAAACATAACAGTGATGAAAGCATAAGCAGGTACAAGGCTAGATTGGAAGCCAAAGGATATGCGCAAACATATGGCATTGATTATGAGGAAACTTTCAGCCCAGTTGCCAAGATGGTAACAGTGAGAGTTGTGATAGCAGTGGCTGCGTCAAAGCAATGGTCTTTACATCAGATGGATGTAAAGAATGCATTCTTGCATGGGGATTTGCAGGAAGAGGTGTATATGTTGCAGCCACCTGGTTATGAGGATGTGAGTCACCCCGAGCATGTTTGCAGGTTGAAGAAAGCCTTGTATGGCTTAAAACAAGCACCAAGAGCATGGTCTGACAAGATTTTTGAATATCTTATCACTATTGGCTTGCATGTAGCCAATGCAGATTTCTCGATGTATGTGAGACACAGTGATAGAGGGGTTGTGCTTGTTGTCATCTATGTAGATGACCTAATCATTACGGGGGACCATGATGCAGAGATCTTTGATGTAAAGATCTTACTTAGATAGAAGTTTGAGATGAAGGATCTGGGGGAGCTCAGATATTTCTTGGGCATTGAGGTGATTAGGTCACCACATGGTATTGGATTACTGCAGAGACAGTATGGCTTGGACATGTTGTCCAAGTATGGTATGACAGGCTGTAAGCCCATCTCAGTGCCATCGAATCAGAATGGCAAGTTGAATGCAGATTTAGGAGAGATTTTGGGAGGATTCTACTATGTATAGGCGTATAGTAGGAAGCTTGATCTACATGACGATCACCAGGCCAGATTTGAGCTATGTTGTTGGGTTGGTGAGTTAGTTTATGCAGGTTCCTTGGAAGCCGCATTTGGATGCATTGAGATGCATACTAAGGTATGTGAGGTCTACTTTGCATTGTGGACTATTTTATGAAACTGGGACAAAGATATGTGTACATGGGTACACAGATGCTGATTGGGCTGGTAGTACCTCAGATAGAAGATCTACTAGTGGCTTCATGTTTTCTTTGGGGAGTGCTGCTATGACTTGGAGCAACAAGAAGCAGCCTGCGGTTGCTCTATCCAGTACAGAGGCCGAGTACAGAGGTGCTACTATTATGGCAGCATGTGAGGTAGCTTGGTTGAGAAAGCTACTTGCAGATTTGGGTCTATTAGTGGATAGACAAGTTGTCATTTTTTGTGACAACATTAGCAGTATACAGTTGGCCAGGAGCCCAGTTTTTCATGCTCGCACGAAGCATATAGACGTCCACTACCATTTTGTCAGAGAGAAGGTTTTAGCAGGAGATGTTGACCTTGTTTGTGTCAGCACACAAGATCAGGTTGCTAACATCTTCACCAAAGCATTGGGTATAGAGAAGCTCCGTAGATTCAGGGCTTCGCTTGGTGTACATGAGATGGAGTTGAGCTCGAGGGGGAGTGTTGAGATATCGAGCTCATCTAGTGAGGCGGTGGACACTGATGACCCGCCTGGGGGATAGGCCCCACACTTACACGACTGGCATGGTTGGTGAGACCATGGGTGATATGCGGCCAGTGGGATGACAGGCTGTGTGATAGCCATTCTACAGACTGGCATAGTTATAGCGCCAGCTTATTTAGTTGGGTTCACACTATAGAGAACCCTAGTATGTATTTGGTTGAGTATCTTTTCATATTGTGTGTACTCTTTTCTTTGTATATCGTGTGTTGAGTGTTGTGTGAAGAAGAAGAAGATTTTCAGCCTCTCACCTTGTGTGTTCTCTTTTAGGGTTTTGTGAGTGTGTGTGTGCTTGCAAGAGCTCAAGCTCTCTTCTCCCCTGCATCTTTTCAGATACTACTTGCATTATTGAAGTCGACCCAATGAGAGTATGATATTATTTTCATTTTCTTCTTCAATTACTCACTTTATAGAATGTTCCCATAATTACACATAACTTGTGGCTGTGTATAGACTAGTTCGAGCATATGTGGAACCGTCATTTGGCCATGAGGTCTTTCTTTTTCAAAAGTTTAGCTTGGCATATAAAAGCGCTCTTTTGGATCTGCTAACTCTAATAGATATGAGGTGGGTTGAAGTGGATATGGCCATTGAGAGAAAAAAATAGCAACCCATGGTACTCTGTAGCACCAACCATAGTCGACAGCTTGTCTAGAAGGTAAAAAACTACCTTGATTACCATGTTATATAACAACTTGCATTACTTGTGTAGTTTTTTAGACCAGAAAGCTACATTAGACCATGGTCATGTTTTATAGGAAGAGTTCACTCATGCAGCAAGAAAGCCACTGCCAACCTTGATCGCTCAAAGATAAGCGTTTAGGAGTTCAAGAGCAAGTATACAAAATTTGTGAAGGGTGTGGAGGGGAATTTTTGTGATTGTGTATTCAAAATGGTGTCTGTGGCTAATCGTGCCAATAGGGATGGTTTCTTCCAACTTATCTTTGGGTACAATTAGAATCAGAAGGGAGCCTTGTTAGAGGGGAAGGTCCAAATCCTTGCATCATCTTGGCTCAAATCTTGATAGTAGGTAATGAGTTCATGCATTGTGAAATATATCTACTTTCATTGGTATTTTCTCTAGCTTTTTGATGGGATAGTAACCTTGTACTATTTTAGAAAGAAAGAGATTTTGCATTAAATGATGACACATAATCCCAACAAGGATAAGGTTGCACCAAAAAAGTTTGGAGATGCTCTCAACAAATGTAGGCTATATGTGAGAAGAAAGGAGATATATTAGCAATACATGCTTGAGCAGGGGATTGCCATCATTGAGCAGTTACACAGAGATGGTTTGGATCTCTCAATTGGGTTTGATGTGTTTATTAAAGAGCAAAGGCATCATCATCTCCTTAATGCCTTCCCACATCTATGGAAGGATATAAAGCCAACATTGGAAGTTGATGCAAGAGTCTTCCAAGTTCCTCATATACACGTGATAGATTTATCCACCCACTATGGATTTAGTGTGTTTGTCCTTGTATTTATGCACTCCAATTTACATCCACCTTACAGATGAATATGTACATTGATTTGCAAGTGAGGTGCTATCGAGGATGCGGGATGAGTTGGTGGCATGGAGAGGGCTGGAAAAAGATGGGAGTATATACCCATCGATGTGGGCTAAAAAAAGGCATTACTATTTTGGAAATTAATGTGTGTCCTTGGTGGTTGGACTACCCGTTAGGCAAGTGGCATTCCATTGAGCAAGAACGATTTGAGGGTAATGGAACGATGCTACATGTACTCAATTTTGTATGATTAAATGTCCACACAAATAACTAACTTCATTGTCTTTTGTGTTGAAAGAATTCCAAAAGAATAGGTTAGTGCACATGAAGAAGATGTACTTTAATGGCAATGTTGAGCCCGAGAACCAACATGAGGAAGATGTGGCCAACACCTCCCAGCATGCAACATCAAAACGATCAACACTTGTTGTAGAGAGCTCAACCATTAGAAAGAAACTACCAGAGATGGGCCATTCATCAAGGTCAAGAGAATTAAGAAGTAAGCCATGGCTCAACTACAAAGCCAATAAAAGCATTAACATTAACTAGTGGAATATATGCTCGTCTGGTAACCTTTAAATGGATTACATGCTTATCTAGTAACTTATCAACTAATTTTGCATGGGATATATATATATATGCTCGTCTGGTAACCTTTAAATGGATTACATGCTTATCTAGTAACTTATCAACTAATTTTGCATGGGATATATATGTGTAAAATGATGAAAATAGATTTTTTCCTTCCATAGGTGTAAAGTGGTGTACTTATTTGAATGTGATTTAAAAAGGATATTATAGAGTTGGTAGACACACCTAAGAGCTGAGTGTCTCCTTACTTTTGGCATGCATATACATACACACACACACACACACACACACACATATATATACATATATATACATATATACATATATATATATGTGTATATATATATATACATAAATATATATGTTTATATATATACATATATATATAAATACATGCATACGTACATATACACATACACACACACACACACGCACATATATATACATGTATATATGTGTATAATATATATGTATGTACATGTGTATCCCAGTCCTCTAGCCCTTTTGATTGCTGACAGTTGACAGTCCCCAGACTATCAGACGAGGCTCCAATTAACCCAGATAGACCAATACTCATCCTCTCTACTACACACAACTGACAAGATCTGACACTCATCTGACTCGGTCTCACTCCAGCTTCTTAACTAACACTGACTAACTCGGAACTGCCACAATAGACAATAGATATGTCCTCTTCAGTGGGGTACCTCCTCAATCATCTCAATCAAAACAACACAAATAAATCTCCACAACACTAAAACTCATCAACCCACAAAGAACTCAGGCTCAACACATTATATCCTCCATTAAAACCAAACAAACACTCTCAACATCCCTCCTCCATCTTTGAGACTTGGGGCTTCAAGAAAAACAAAGAAAAACACAGAACTCTGAGTTGTCTTCACTGATAGATTCCTGTTGGGTTTTATAATATATGTATATATATTATAATATATATGTATATATATATTATAATATATATACATATAATATAATATATGTATATATATTATATTATATGTATAATATAATATATATACATATACACATATGTATACATATATGAATACATACACGCACACACACACATACACAAATATATCTATATACATACATACATATATATGTATGTGTAAGAAAGAAAAAGACCCACTCAAGACATGGAGTAGATAACATGGGTGTAGTCCCCAACTTAATCTCTAAGGGAGAAGAACACCATAGAAGCTTGGGCATAAGGGCTCCAAGAAAGGTAAAGTCAAAATGATCAAAAGGTTATATAATGCCCATGAGCCCTATGTGTAATATAGCCCAAGGTTCCCAAAAATACACATGTAAATGACTCTAAGCCCAAGTGCCTAGGCCACATCCCCCATGTGCATGTGCAACCAAATCTATTTCATTACAATATGTATGTATGTATGTATGCATGTATGCATGCATGCATGTGTGTGTGTGTGTGTGTGTGTGTGTGTGTGTGTGTATAGTGTGCATATATTCATAGAATTTTGTTTATTTTATCTTGTTAAATATATGTATATATACGTATATTTAACAAGATAAAATAAACAAGGTCATGCATATAACTACATTTTTGTATGGAGTGTGGTACTAGGATGTGTGTTTTGACCACTTGAAGAGGCATATAAAGAGGCTACCTATATGTTATGTCTAGTGATGTAAAGTAGGATGAACACCTGCATTAGAAAGCCACTGATGATGAGTGGCCATTGGTTGCCTTGCCACCATAGTTATTTTATGGAGTCCACATATTGCTTGAGTGTCAAATTATGCTTATACAATACAATCCATGTTATGGGCAAGTTTTACATATTTAATAAAAAATAAAACCTCATCCAAGACAAATCGAAACTTATAAACTAAGGGTACCCAAATGTGGAGAGTAACGGAAGTGATCATGAAACTTTGCTCCCTTTATGTTGCCTCCTTGTAAACTTTTCTCCCTTTGTGTTGCCTCCTTGTAAACTTTGAATTTTAAAAATAGGAAAGATTGCATCTAAACCTTAACCACCACAACATCCACCTGATTGTTGGGGAGGAGGCTGGGATTTTATTGGCACTATCGTAATAGCTTGGTTTTGTGGAGGAGGAAAACTTAAAAAGAGAAACAAAAAAGTTAGAGTCCAACTTAATCCACTTGAATGAAAGCATATTTTGAAAAAAATGTTGATTTATTTGCTTACTTCTTCAAAACAAGCTGGACAATACTATCAATGGCTGCATCCACATTTTTTCCCTCTTTTGCAGAAGTTTCAAAATAAGGAATGTTTCCATTCTTTGCACACCATTGTTTTACCATTGACTCATGTACCTATGTAAAAACAAGCTTAGGATATCAATACTTACTAGATGCCAAGTTCTTGACATAGGTTGAAAGCATCATGCAAATTTGAGATCTTGTCATACCATTCTCTTCTTCCCACCATCTAAATCTATTTTGTTTCCAAGCACAATGAAAGGGAACTTGTGTGGGTCGCCATTTGGTGGAATGCCCTGCAATCCAATGCAAGGTTGGTTAATGGAGTAACTTCATGTATGCCACACCAATTCCATATATGTAAAGTATATCTAAGCTTTGAAACTAAAAACCCACAATAATTATAAGAAGAAAACAGAATTTATAAGCTAGGATCCATACTAAAATAGTAGGAAAAAATAGGTTACCATGTCATATGAGCACCCCAAGGTTCATAGGCATCTCTAGAATCCATACTAAAATTCTAGAAAATATGTTTCCATGTCATAGGAGCACCCCAAAGGTTCATAGCCCCACCCACAAAGTTTGGAAAGTCTTGCTTGCACCACTCAACACTATCACTATGTCTACCTTTATAATATAGGCTCGCAGCTGATTTTTAAGAGGAAGTCAAACCTACATTAACAGAGACATTGTCCTTATTGGGTTCAAGGCCCATTCTCTCCACTTCAATGATGTCATATGGATATGCTCTCTCTCTCTCTCTCTCTCTCTCTCTCTCTCTCTCTCTCTCTCACACACACACACACACACACACACACACACACACACAAAGGCATGGATCCATTTGAGTCGAATCTAGCTTTTAGGTAATCCCTTCAAGGGTTCTTGAGATAGTTTCGTATACGACGTTGAAATAGTTCTTCTTCTTCTTCTCTCTCTCTCTCTCTCACTCACTCACTCACTCACTCACTCATGTACATGCCCACGTGGGCACACCGGGTAAAACAAGGATTCAAAGTACTTAAATTGGAAGACAAAGGACTTAGACTTTGAAAACTTGAAGTACTTAAAAATTGAGGAACAAAGGGCTTAGTGTTGTAAATACACTTGAGGAGGAGGAGGAGGAGGAGGAGGAGGCTTAGGTGTAAAAAACGGTGAAAACAAGGGGGGGAGGGGGAGAGGTATCTTTCATCACCTGGGTGATAAACTCGTCGCGCCAACCCTCCAAGCTCTCGAAAGACTTCATCTCATTCACATCAAAAACAAGGATGCAACAATCAGCACCCCTGTAGAAGCGAGGTGCAAGGCCTTGAAAACTCTCTTGCCCGAGTGTATCCCATATCTGATGCAGGAAAAAACACACTAATTAACCATCACACCTGCTTAATCTCTTCAACTAATTACTAATCAGCCTGCGCATTATCCTAAGCTAACACATTACCATTATCTTACTCTGCAATTAAGCCCCTCTCACCTGCAATGTTGCTTCATTGCCTCCAAATGTTACCTCCTTATTGATAATATCCACAGGATCTTCTCCCTTGTGATCACCGAAATTCTTATGCACAAATCTAAGTTAATTCCGTCAAGGATTTCATTAATGACACAACCGTAATTAATCCACACCAAACCTTACACATTTTTGCAAAGGGATACCGGTTTATAAGTGAAGTTTTCCCAACCCTGTTAAATTAAGAACCCACAAAACAAAAAGTCAAATGTTTTGATCATCACAACTTTAGGTTTGAATCAATTTGAAGCCAAATTAATAATGAATTTCATGGAATGAAGTACAGGTAATGATTTGTTTACCCAAAGTCTCCAAGGAGGATGATCTTGAGCTTTACTTTATTAGGGGGTGCCATAGCCATGGCTATGAAGTGCTTGAAAAAAATTACACAAAATGATGTTTATACAGCAAGAGGCTATGAGCATCTCATTGCACATATGGAGTAAAGAGCAAGCACATTTTATTTGATTTCTTCAACCCTTAACTTTGTAATGTTATTCTTGCCCATGTTACTTTGTAATGTTATTCTTGCCCATGTTATTATCATAGTTCCCTTCATCATTGCTTTGATATTGGGTAACATGTGGCAAAAATGCCCTTGTGATGTCTTATCAAAGCTCACTTTCCCCCCCCCTTTTTTTACACTAATCCTTTCTTCTTCTTCTTCTTTTGGGGTGGAGGGGGGATGAAATTTTGAGCTTTCGTAGCCTCTTGGAAACTTCATGTGATGGTGCAACATAGCATAGAGAATAATTTCTTACAGACTCCAAGCGTCTTTGGCTATAGCCCGCCACACCTCCCAAAGTGGAGATACGGGGTAAGCATCTACCTTAATGACATCTGATTTCAAAACCCACTCTTACACCTTTTAAAAAGTAGAATTCTTATAAAAGAATGACTTTTAAGATGTGATTGTAAGGAATCAACCAAGTGTTCTATCATATTTTTTTATCTTGATGATTTTGGAGTTCTTTGATCAATGATTATTTCACCCCCCCAAAAAAACATAACTACACATGATTTCTTCTTCATTCATTAGCCCTTCTATTGACTTAATTTGTTTATAATTTATTTGTTGGTCCAATTATATTATGAGGATCTAGTAATAGATTTTTCTCTATGTTACTCTTAATAATAAAAGACATTGGTAATAAGAGGAAGACTTTCATAAAATTATTAAACAGTATCAAGATTGATTTTTCCAAAGTAGTGATATGTAGAGATCTCAAACAAATGTAGAGACTATCAAGATTGATTTTTTTGAAGTAGTGATATGTAGAAACATGATCTCAAAGAAAGCTTCATTTAAATCCACAAATACACTCTTCACTAATGTAATGAGATGAGTCACTTTATCATTAACATGCTATAACACGAGCAAGAATTAATAAAAATAATGATAGCATCATGAGTCCTATATGAAAAACTATCAAACTCAACTAAACAAGGAGATAATATCCTAGATAAAAAGAAATAGATTTGAAAAAGTGTAACAAATTTATAAAAAGTGCTAAATGGGGGTTGCATGCATACACTATATCACGTGTTGGTGAAGACACTTCGAAAAGTATGCGTGGTGAAAAGGTGTTTCATATACCAAAAAATTAGGGATGCAATAAATAATAATAAGAATCCAATGGAATTCGATTGATATTATTTGGGGTATAAGTTAATGTGAGGATTTCTTAACCCTTAAATAAATTACAAGACAATTTTTACATGTACATCTTAGGCCTCCCTACAAAACAAGTGTAAAAGTGCTTATATCTTTGCAAAATAGTTTTTCATTTCTCTTTTGATGGAAATTATGGTAGCTAGGGAGGATCAAACCAAATAATCAACCTTATGAAAATATTAAAGAACTTAGTTAAAAAGACAGCACAAATCACATCAATTTATTCATCAAATTTTAGTCCTTCTTACAACAAGTGCGTGTCAAGTACAAATAATCAACCTTATGATTGAATAATGAAAATAATCACAAATCACATTAATTTATTCATCAAATTCTAGTCCTCCTTACAACAAGTGCATGAGTGCTCATATCTTTGCAAAATAACTTCATTTCTCTTGTGTTAGAAATTATGGTAGCTAGAGAGGATCAAACCAAATAAACAACCGTATGATTGAATAATGAAAATAATTAAAAGCTTAGTTAAAAAGGGATCACAGGTCACTTCAATAAAAATATTAAAAATACAAATCACTTTCAATTTATTCATCAAATTCTCTCTTGAAATGATAGCCCAAGTACGTCTTTATATAGCTTAGAGAGCATTAATCATACACACTCTCCATGTGATTATGCAATCCATGTGATCCAAACACTACCCATGTGACGCACTTTTCATGTGTCGATGTGACCCATCGACTTCAATCATCCATGTTTATGGAATATATATACTTTTCACATTTTCTCATTTATTTACACTCACTGAACTCAAAAATTAACCTTTGAACCAATTCCATTTAAACCTTACACATGTGCAACCAAATACATAGACTATGCTCCCTCTTGAACACATCTCCATCACCACAATTTCTAAAGGATGGAGTTTCTTGACATTGCATGCTTGTTTCTCCTATACTCTAAGAATCTTGTCTTGAGAAAACTTGACTAATTTCCTTTGATCCAATGCCAGTTAAACCTTACACATGTGTAACCAAATAAATGCACTATACTCCCTTGAACACGAGGCCCATCACCACAATTTCTAACACTACCCCTTAATGATGGAGTTTCTTGACACTCCATGCTTGTTTGTCCCTATACTCTAACCATCTTGGCTTGAGAAATATTGATTGATTTCTTTTAAAGGCTGGGCCTTCTCTAAATCTTGGTGACCCTCACAATAGTTATCAAGACATCGGGACACAAGGGGTGAAGCCATGCCCTTAATCACTTATTCACTCACATTTGGCAAACATGAGAGCATATACTTGCCTTTAACACACAAAGTTCACAATTGTATGCATTTCAAAAGGTTCATCTTAGCCATTTACAACAAATATTATGACCCCTATAAGTATATGTTGGCAAAGCATGGGGGACCCATTGAGGGCATACAATGATACATCACCACTTAGGAAATAAAGTGTAAACATTTCTCCATAGTTGATGAGTTTCTTGGGTGATGATTATAGGCCTAAAGACCTAGTGGTGGATGGTGACTATGGTGTGTGGGTACGCACTGTGCATGCCCAAAATCATGAACATATATATATATAATATAGTATGCCATGCTAAGGTTTTCATCTATCTTTGGAGGGCTCTTATCTTTGGAGGGCTCTTATCTCCTTCTTTACATGTTTTTGCATATGGGTTCATTTTCTAAGGGGATTTCATGCAATGTTTAGGTTCTAAATTCTAATATTTAGTGACCGAGATGCTCAATATTTCTAGCCCAAGGGAAGATCTTGTATATGAAAGATATTTGGGGGCTTGGTCTTCTATCTATGCAGCCTACATAAGAGCTTCTCGTAATTCCTCATTATAGGCATGTTCATGGTCACCATGTACATAAACAATTTCCCAAAGACCTTAGCATAATCTCTAATCCCTCTACCCTGCTGGCTATTTCTCCCCACCCCTCTGACATCAAATTATTAAGGTGTGCATTAAGGAAACACTAATTTTGAGCATGAGTATCTTGCACAAAAATTAATTCACCAACAGTACAAATCTCGCCAACATTAAAGATTAACTGCCCCTTTAGTTTAAGAAGGCAAAGAATGTCAATAAGCCTGGTGTTAAGAATGGCACGCTTGCGCCTAGATGAAGAGGTGGTGCCTCTTTTGAAGTTGCAGGTTACTCAGCAAGGGCATGGAGCCCTTGCATGGGTGGAGCATCGACATAAATGGTTTTCTTGTAAGCCATTGATAGAAAAGTGTGGATGAGGTCCTAGTTTGCCTCTTGTGGCTTTTCTTTGTGACATCGTGGTGTGTTCACATGTAGCAAGATTAATGGCAAGATCTTCAATCCCCAGTCTTCAAAGAAAATGGAGTACAAATATGCACACGTGTACACTTAGAAAGTATCTTGGGTCCTTACATTCAAAATTTGTGAACGGTTGGCATATCAGTTTAAAGGATGGTGATGTTGATTTTAAAAAGCAAAGATGTTATGTGGTAGGTGTTTTTCCCTTATGTCTTTCTCCCTTGAGAGTTGGAGAGGCCCAAATCACTTTAAGGCATGGAATAAAATGGATGAAGGAGGAGAGTTTGACTTTGAAACAAAGATGGTTGTCAAATTGATGCATAAAAAGCCCTTCTTATTCCTTTTAGAGAGAAAACCATTTTAAAGGTCTGAATGTGGTTGGTGTCTATAAGCAAGACAACTAGTATTAATTGCAAAAAGAAAATTTCTTTACATATATGCATGATTAAAAGATATACATCGGATTCACATTATTGTGAAGCCTATGGATAAATAATGGTTTAGTGAAGTACGTAATACAAACAAGAAAACACAACATTAGAAAGAATCAAGGCAATATGCAAGTGATTTGTGAGCAAGCATGCGAGTAACTGAGGTGCATAAAACTAAAGCTCTTCACACTACAACCTTCATCAAACTTAAAGCTTTAGCCTAGCCATATTGACAATTATACTATTGGTCCAAATGTTTACTAGGTTACAAGCGATCTAAAGGAGCTAAGAAAACATCTGAGAGTGGTTTAAGAACTAACATTTCATGTGAGGAACTGAGGAAGCTTATGTGTAGTTGCATGTTTTGTTAAATGGGGGTGAGGAGTGCTTCGATTCATCATTTTTTATTGAGTGGGGCATGTTTTGTTAAATGGGTGAGGAGTCAACATTGCTTTGATTCATCATGCTAATGATGATGAGTACATGTGCTCCTTATGATCAAAAGATCTATGTGGTCAACTAAAATCAACCATGTTTTTTATGACTGTCCATGTGTTGTGGGACAATAATGTGTTAATTTGGTAAGGCTTTGGAGGTGGAGGAGACCAGTAAATGTTAAGTGAATTCACATAGGGTGATTTGTGAAGACACCTTCAATTGTGTAATGGAAAAGACCTAGTATGATTAAGAGCTTGTTCTTGGTAAGTGCACACTTCATTCCTTTGTTTGAGAAGAGATGCAAGTGAATTCGGTATCATTGTAATTGCATACACTTCTAGTAGAGAAGTAGAGTACAAGAATCATGTTATATGTTGGTGTCAAGTTGTACTTGTTGAAGGTTTTACGTAGTAACAAGACTTGTGACAAAGGAAAAAGAAACTAGAATGTTTCTATGAATCGCACCAACAACTTCACTTTTATTCACAAAGGAGTATGTCTAAAGTGGTTAATGTAAGGACTATGAGTTCTAGGGAAGGGATGCTAGCTTTAAAAAGTCTATTGAGCACTTCTATAGGGTGAGCATTTTTATTCACAAGGAGTATGTCTGAAGTGGTTTATGTAAGGACTATGAGTTCTACGGATGCTAACTTAAAAAAGTCTATTAAGCACTTCTATAGGGTGAACAACAATTTTAGTCCACTCGTGATAGTCGGGGGAATTCGCTTGAAAGATGAAGTGAACTACTTAGGAAAAAAATCACCAGATTGGTGTACATAGGTAGAATGGGATACATATGTCACTTACTCTAAGGTTGAAAAGGATTGAGATGATTTTGAGGCTCAAAGAAAATCCTAGAGACATAAAAGCGATTGAAAATCCTAGAGACATAAAAGCGATTGAAAATAGATTGAAAATCCTAGAGACATAAAAGCGATTGAAAATAGATTGATTGGCTTTGTAGTAGATCAAGTTAATTATGAACTATGTCTAATTTTAGAACAACGAGTAGGATAGTTGTGATATCATTCTCTTCTATTTTGTGAAATTAGTCCTTGAGAGAGGTAACTTGAAAAGCTCAAAGTGTGAATAGCAACATGTTTGTCATTAAGGAAAATGTTTCCTAAAAAGAGAAGAGAATGTCACGACCCTACAAGTACACACCCATTGGCAGCATATGGCAATGATACATCACGAGTTAGGTAATTAAGTGTGAACATTTATCCTCGGTTGATAAGGTCCTTTAGTGACAACTATTGACCTAAAGACCTAGTAGTGTGTAACGCAGGTGTACCAACAACTGGACACACGAGGCTTATAAGTATGATGTATTCTCGATAAGGCACACACAGTGGATGATGCCGGAGTTACTAGTATATATATGGTTAGGTGGTTTAACATAGTATGCCATGCTAGGGTTTTTATCTATTTTTTTAAGAGCTCTCATCTCCTTCTTCATGTTTTTGCATGTGGGAGGATTTTCTAGAATTAGTCTTTTTGCAATGCTTGGGTTCTAAGTACAAAGATTATCACAAACGTTTGGCTAGAAACAAAGAGTTAATGTCAATGTTACATGGAATACAATAGTTTTGAAATGTTAATAGCATTTTAGAGACCAAACTTGCACAAGGAATAACTTTTCTCTATTATAGCTTGAAGTGCATGTGAATGATCTAATAGGCTTTAAAGTTTAAGAATCCCTTTACAACATAGTATTTAGGGTTTCTTTTTTACATATAGAAATCCTAAGGTTTTTTTTAAAAAAAGAGCTTTATCTTTTTAAAAAAGCATAGTGAAGGTTGCCATATCCTCAAGACTAGGTGCCACGTCTTAAAGACCCTTGTCAGGTGACATCAATGGATGGCATTAATCAAAATCGCGATGCTTTTTTTGCACCATCAAATAAAGTAAACTAGGCCGAGTAAACTAGGGGTGAAAAACATAGAATACCACATGGTTTCATTGCTTGAAGGTATACTATAGTGATAAGATGTTTCCTATGGTGACCCAAGGTCTCGAGTTCAAATCCTCTTTTGCCTAAAACATCTTGCTCCAAAAATTTCTAAGTCCTAAACCCAAATTCACCCTCATCCCATGATGTAAACTACGAAGTAAACTATGATTTGCTGAGTAAAGTAGGAAGTAAACTATGCCTGCTTAGTAAACTAAGAAGTAAACTATGATCGCTTAGTAAACTAGAAAGTAAACTATGCCCATTTAGTAAACTAAGAATCACTTAGTAACCTAGTTTACTCGACCTAGTTTACTTTATCCGACGGCCGAATTACATGGGCAAGCTGTATGGTGAATGACCCACTATTTGTTGGGTATTCGGAGTCTCCGTGTGTATACCCATTGTGTATGTGTACCCTCGTTTGTGTACTTGCTTGTATATGTGTGTAAACAACCCTTGTTTGTGTGTGTGAACACTCACTTATGTGAGTAAGTTAGTTAGTACATGTGAACCACCTCTTATAGCCAATTAAGTGTTTGTGTATGTAAGCATTGATATCCAAGTGTCACTGCCCCAGTGAGTAGAGTGTTGAGAGGCATTCTGCCTATAAAAGCATTGTACCTTATGACTTTCATAACAATCAATATAAAGTATTACATTGTACATGCAAATAGTGTCTCTTAACCTACCCTTCTCTCTTTACTACGCATCATCTCTCTCTACCCTTCTCTCTTTACTACACATCACCATGTATCAATTTGAACCTCCATAGCTATTGGCTATCAACTTAACCTTAGAATGCAACAAATGGTATGGGAGCCTTTTAGGGTTTCGAAAATTCTAGGGTTGCGAACACGGCTGTAGTGGAGTAGTTAAAGCGGATGAAGTCCTATCCGTTGGTGCGGGTTCATCTACGGTGTTGCGCGTCCGGAGTTGGGTGTGTGAGTAGTGTATGTAAACCGGTGTTTCTCGTCCCCCCCCCCCCCCAAAAAGGAAATTTTAGGGTTTCTTCTTCTTAGGGTTTTTGCCCTGCCTGCAGCCCCTCTGCTACTCCCACTCCACTAACGCCAGCAGCCTCTTACCTCCACCCTACTGCTGTCCTGCTCCCTCTGCGCCAGAGTTGCCTGTGCTTTTAGCAACCCATCAACCCCACGCCGGCGCTGCCTGTAGCGTTGCCGTCGTAGCCTCCTCCCTTGCAGCGCTACCCCGCCTCATGCCACCTATTAGGCAGGCCATTTGCACCGCCTCCGCCGTGCGCCCACAGCGGCGCCGCCTCGGACTGTCAGTCCCTCGTCTCTGCAGCCGTCATCTCTCCAACGCAGCCACCACAAAAAGATAAGGTTTCTGTTATTTTAGGGTAAAAGTCCTAAAGGCTTAAAACCTTAGGAAGATAAGGGCTCATTTATATTTTGCTTCCCTGATCAAGGGGGGATTCTACCCCGACTTTTAATCTATTTGTATTTGATTTTATATATGTGAGCATCTAGGATTCTCTGTGCGAGATGTAAGATGTAATAATCTCTCGTATGTTTTTCTCGTGTCAATTTTATGTGTTTGCACCACCTTGTGTTATAAAAGGCTTAAGTACTTTAATTTACCGGTATTTTGATCAAGGGGAGGTTGACCTTTGAGTAGATTGATGTAAATGAAAGTCATAGGTGGTCAAGCTCTATTGGCACCTATCCCTAGACCTCTGAGTCTCTATATGGAAGACCCACCACTCTTCAAAATGGAGCCCTCAACACTTCATGATGTGCACATAAGAGACCCAAAATTTCTCTATCATGGTCACGCAAAAGTGAATTCGACAACAAGTAAAAGGCAATCTGCGTACACGTGTGTGCGCCCACCCACTCATCTACATTGGCAACTTCACATCCCTTGAAATTTTTAGCTACTTCTATATGGAAGACCCACCACTCTTCAAAATGGAGCCCTCAACACTTCATGATGTGCACAGAAGAGACCCAAAATTTCTCTATCATGGTCACGCAAAAGTGAATTCGGCAACATGTAAAAGGCAATCTGTGTACACATGTGTGCACCCACCCATTGGCAACTTCACATCCCTTGAAATTTTTAGCTACTTCTAAATGAGACTGAAGAAGAAGTTTGCACAAAAACAAGCACACGTGTCATAGTGTATCATCAAGAAGAAGACTCATTGGTTGGAGTCCATCAAGTTAGGTTACCCAACACCAAGTTAGGTTATAGGTGGTCTTTAACTACATGCTTATATAGCTCAAAGGTACATGAAATCCATCGGTGTGTAATGCTAGGTCAGCTACATGTTTAACATATCAGAACAACTGATAACACCGATAGGTCTTTAACCACATGCTTATATAGCTCAAAGAGAAACTCCATATGCGACTAGCACTTTCCATGTGTCGGGCCATGCGAACCATGACATAACGTACATCATCATAACATATGGAATCTCTACACATTTTCACCTTTTTTCGTCCACCAAACTAAATAAATAACCTTAAAACTAAGGCAATTTAGACCTTATTCATGTGTAATAAAATACAATGACATGCTTCATCTCAACCTCACAACGTCCATTACTAAAACTTCTAACACATTTCACAAATTTCTTATAAAGCATTGGTTATTCTTGTGGAGATAGAATATTCCACCACCCATTCACACTATTTAAAGAATCTTAACCATGGACTTCTCATGTTTAACTAAATACCAAATGAGCATGGTCTCCATCATAATCACTTTTGAACAAAACCATGAGGTTGAGATATATAAACCGCCTCACATAAATCACCACTCACGAAGGCAATCTTGATATATCAAAGGTAATCTTAATATGTCTACTAATGTATATTCCATCCATGATATGCTTCCAATGCAATAGCACAGCGGATTAAAGTGATACAAGATGTGAGGGAAAAAGTTTCATCATAATCTCCTGATCTTAACCCTTTGCAACAAGTCTTGCCTTATATAGAAATCCAACATTACCATCAGCTTTACACCTAAGCTTATAAACCCACTTCATACCAATGGCCTTTTTACAATAAGAAAAATTTACCAAATACCAAGTGTCATTTTTTTAAATTAAGCCATACACATCCTACATGACCTGCATCATCCAAGGATCATTTTCTTGTGCTTTCTCAAAGAAAACACGTTCCTCTTCATTCTATATACTAGTAATGAGAGCAAGATCCACAAAAGTATAAGATGCATGATGAGAACCTACACATGTCTTGCTAGGCAAAGGAGTAGCTAGTTTGCTATCCTATGATGTTTGCACCAGCCATTTTGGTATACTCTTGGATGCACTTATGGTTGCCCATTGCATCATCATCCACAATTACCTCATCAATAGGTTGATCTCTGGGTAAAAATTTGAGCTGATTTTCAAGTGGTATGGACTGATTTGCAGTACCTTGTTGAGGATTCATTTGCTCCACATATGGAATGTATGGCATTCCACAGAGGTAGGAGTGTACATTTTGTTGTTTTTTGCATAAAATCATGGGTTGAACTAAGTTCTCAACAAAGACATCTCCTGTACTCACAAAAATTTACCTTATAGTGGCCGGATAATAGAGTTTATACCCTTTGCTTTCTGAGTGGCATCAAAAATATATTTTACTACCTTATTATCTAGCTTATTATTGCGTTGTTGCTCAAGCACAAGAGCATAAGCAAGGCAAGGGCTTCTTCTCATCCAAAATTTATAACGAGTAATTGTAATGCCTTGATGGGGCATTTGTTTAGCACAGAAGTGACATATAATTGCCTCCAATCAAATGTTGTCTATGTGCACTCACTCTCCATTTAGCTTTTGTGAACCCCACTTATCTAATCCCATGTAAACTCACTCTTAGAACCTTATGACTTATGATCTTTCATATTCATTTATGCTTATTTATATTATGATATGGAAGATGGTGTTATGTCAAATTGAAGGAGATTTTATTGGTTTCTTTGATCTTATTCCAAGGCAAGTGGAAGATATATTCAGCTTATTGCCAACGATGGGTAAGAAGGCATGCAGATCTTTATGGGGATTTTCCTATGCTTTTTCATATGCTGAATGTTCATGAATATGCTTTATGGGTTATATATTGTGGCGGGAGAGCATGGATTTCCTTATGCTATTGACATGTGGATATTATACAATCATGGTTCTATGTGTTTATATTGTTTGATGCTAATAAAATGAGTTCCTACGTCCCACCATCCCTATAATCCTTGCAACTTCCTTCACATAGTTATGTTATAAGCTAAGATTGTCTCCAAACCTCAATAATATTTTTATGATGCATAGATAAAAAAGTGTCGGGAAATTAGATTCAATTTTTATAGATGCTCTCAAAAGTCACAAAGGCTCCAAAAAGGATTTGTAAATTGCTTCCATATAGAAAGGGGACATACAACTCCACAATGGTTTCAATCTCATTCTAAGATGTAAATGGTTTAACTCTTAAACATTCACCTTTGATAAGTAAAACATGTATACAATGTTGATTCTATAATTAAGAACATAAAAGTGATAGAAATGGGACATACAACTCCACAATGGTTTCAATCTCATTCTAAGATGTAAATGGTTTAACTCAAACATTCACCTTTGATAAGTAAAACATGTATACAATGTTGATTCTATAATTAAGACCATAAAAGTGATAGTTGGGGCACTCAGTTACACTCATAATCTCACTTATGCATTTATACGTTAAATTTGAAATTATCTTTTGCAAAAAACAAAAAAAAACTTACGGATATTTTTCAAGTTGTAAATAAACAAACATTGTTGGTGTTCTTCTTGGCTCATTAAAAAAAAAATCATCTCCTTGCTAGGATGAAGGGACATATCCTCATCCATGTGTATACACACTGTTCACAAACCACCATTTTCTTGAAACCACCTTTTCAATGCCTATTCAATAATCCCCTCTCACAAACTCTATGTGATCCTAAAAATTGGTGATGATGATTACATGAAGACCCAAGAGTCCACCTTAAAAATCTTTCTTCACCCATTCACCAACTTTAATTTTTATGTTGTGAAGAACATAATCATTGATGTAATTGTTTGGTTGGAGTTGCATGGAGGTTGAAGCCATTGTAAAGATAAATATGGAAGATTAAGGATGGACAAATCTTGCGTGAGCCTTTTGAAGAGTACACAACTATGGAGGCTCTAATCTACATGAAAACAAAGGATCTTGGAATGGAGTATATTTTTGAAAGGAAACACAATGTCAATATTTGGGCCCTACACAAAAATGAGTCTACAAAATTCCCAAAGGGTGAGGAGTAGATGGCAAAGGTATGTAGGAGTGTGTGGGGAAAAAGTGAGAGATGGTTGGGGAGAGGTGAAGAGTTAACCCATGTTTCTTCTAATAAAAAAATACCTATCAAAAGCATGGCTCCCACACCAATCCTCTCCCACCTTCCACCCCCCAAACCCCCAACCCCCCAAGTCATATTAGTCAATATTTTAGATTATTACTAATGATCTCTCTTGCACAGGGATCGTGTGGTGGCTAATTAATCTTCAAATTGCAATAAGTCCAAAAGCTTTACAAAAAGCTTCAAACTTCTTGTGCGAGAGACCTTCGTGAACATATTAGCCACATTGTCGTGTGTAGAGACATAAGCTAAGCTAATCTCTCCTACAATGAACCTCTCCCTGACATAATAATAATGCACCTTAATGTGCTAAGCTAAGCTAATCTCTCCTACAATGAACCTCTCCCTGACAATGTAATAATGCACCTTAATGTGCTTTGTGCAAGCATGAAACGTTGGGATCTGCTAATGCACTCCGGCTATCAACAATGAAGATGGAGGTGGGGGACTACTATGTCCAACACGAAGAGCTACCAAAAGGCATTTGAGCCATATATATACTCCATAGTCATCTCGTTGAAAAAGCTCCCCTATATTGAGCTTCACAGCTACAGTGGCCATCATCAGCTACTTCTTGCTAATCCATGATATACATAAATCATAAGATGAAAGCAAAATCCACTAGTGGGACACTCACAGGTCGTCATAACACCAGCCCAATCGAAATCATCAAAAGCATGCAGTTCAATATCACCTCCCTTAGCACAAAATAGCCCAAGGGACTAAGTGCCATGTAAGTATCGAAATACTTGCCTAATAGCCTACCAATGCCTACTTTTGGGATTGGTCATAAACCTGCTCAATTGGGAGAACCAAAATTGAATGTATGGCCTCGTATTATATAGATAAATGAGGCACCCAATAGCGTGCTAATAAAGTGATGCATCAAATGGTTCACCTGCATCCTAGAGAGGTTGATCCTAACACGTGTCTCCACTATCTTATAGTCTCTAATACCAAACCGTACCAATAGGCTTATAGTCTTTAAAACCAAACCATGTAAGCAATCTCTATATGTACTTTAACTGGAAACACTGCAATACCAACATCATAGTGCATAAACTGTATGCCTGAATAATAATGCAATGAGCCCAAATCTACTATCTCAAATGATCTAATTCAATCTTGAAAGTTAAAATCTTATAATCATTATAGGGCCTAAGCGAAGCATGCCATCAACATAAAATAATGATCATAAAACAATTCTTACTCCTCTTTACATAGAGGGTACTCTCAGTTAGACTGTTTACAAAAACCATTTGAAACCAAGTATGCATTTATATTCTCCTACCATGCTCTGGGAGAGCCTAATTAAGGCCATATAAAGCTTTTCTTAACGTGCATACTTTAGACTCCTGTCACTTTTGAACAAAACTATGAGGCTAAGATACATAAACCACTTCATGCAAATCACCACTCAAGAAGGCAATCTTGATATATCTAGTAATGTACATTCCATCCATGATATGCTACCAATGCAATAGCATACCGGATTGAAGTCATACGAGAACGGGAGGACAAAGGTTTCATCAGAATCTCTTGATCATAACCCTTTGCCAACAAGCCTTTGCCACAACGATCCAACGTTAGCACATCAGCTTTACACTTAAGCTTATAAACCCACTTCATACCAATGGCCCTTTTACCATAAGGCAAATTTTTCAAATACCAAGTGTCATTTTTAAGGATTGAGTCATACTCATCCTACATGGCCTGCATCATCCAATGATCATTTTCTTGTGCTTTCTCAAAGGAAACATGTTCCTCTTCATTGCATATACTAGTAATGAGAGCATGATCCACAAAAGAATAAGATGCATGATGAGAACACACACGTGTCTTGCTAGGCAAAAGAGTAGCTAATTTTCTATCCTATTATGTTTGCACCAGCCATTTTGGCATACTCTTGGATGCACTTATGGTTGCCCATTGCATCATATTCCGATTTATATGATTATATGGAAGATGAAGTGCTATATCAAATTGAAGAAGATTTTATTGGTTTCTTTGATCTTATTCCAAGGCAAGTGGGAGATATATTCATCTTGTTGCCTATGATGGGTAACGAGGCATGCAGATCTTTATGGGGATTTTCTTATTTTTTTTCATATGTTGAATGTTCATGTATATGCTTATGGGTAATATATTGTGGTGGGAGAGCATGAATTTTCTTATGCTATTTGAGTTCATATATTCCTATGCCCCCCCATCCCTATAATGTTTCAGCTTCCTTCACATAGTTATGTTCTAAGCTAAGATTGTCTGCAACAATTTTTTTATGATGCATGGATAACAAAGCGTTGGGAAATTAGATTCAATTATTATAGATGCTCTCAAAAGTCACAAAGTCTCCACAAAGGATTTGCAAAAGATTGTCTCATTGCTTCCATATAGAAAGGGGACATACAACTCCACAACGGTTTCAATCTCAAACATTCACCTTTGATGAGTAAAACACCTATTCAATGTTGATTCTACAATCAAGAACATAAAAATGATACTCTCCCTTATGCATTTATACATTAAATTTGAAATTTATCTTTTACAAAAAAAAATACTTATAGATATTGTTTAGGTTGTAAATAAACATTGTTAATGTTCTTCTTGGCTCATTAAAAGAAAAAAAAACTACAACAATGTGAATTGGTGCAAATTAACTCAAACCAACATTATAGATCCCCTAGAAAACCTCATTAAATCATGGATATCTTGAACCATTTCATTCACAAGACATCCCTACCTCAACGATCAAGTATAGGCCATTCCAATACTATAAAAAGAAAGGTGTGCTTCTCTATGAGGCTCCTAAAACCTCTCCATGTGATGATGTTATGTATGTTGAGGTGTAGAAGATAATACCATCAAGAGCAAGAAATTTTAGTGGATTTCTTGGATATAATAGCTTACCAATGCTTACACATTGTTCACAAACCACCATTTTCCATCAATGCTTATTAAATAATCCCCTCGCAAACTTTGCGTGGTCCCAACTCGTGATGGTGGTTACATGGACCAAGAGCCCACCTTGAAATCTTTCTTAACCCATTCACCGGCTTCAATTTTTATGTTATGAAGAACATAATCATTGATGTAATCTTTTGGTTGGAGTTGGATGGAGGTTGAAGCCATTGTAAAGATAAATATGGAAGATTGTGGATAGGCAAATCTTGCGTGAGCCTTTTGAAGAGTACACAACTATGGAAGCTCTAATCTACATGAAAACAAAGGATCTTGAATAGTAATGAAATGGGGTATATTTTTGAAAGGAAACACAATGTCAATTTTTGGGCCCTACACAAAAACAAGTCTACAAAATTCCAAAAGGTTGAGGGGTAGATGGCAAAGGTATGTAGGAGAGTGTGGGGAAAAAAGTGAGAGAGGGTTGGGGAGAGGTGAAGAGTTAACCTGTGTTTCTTCTAATAAAAAAGACCTATCAAAAGCATGGCTCCCACCAATCCTCTCCCGCCCTCCACCCCCCAAACCCCCCAAGTCATATAAGTCAATCTTTTAGATTAGTCCTAATTATCTCTCTTTTATTACAAGGCCCTTCTTTATTACAAATCTCCCCTAGTGAAGTTTCATATTAGTTAGTGTAAAGAATTGATTGGTGTCAAAAATAAAAAATCTAATCATCATTGTGATGTCTCATGCAATCAACATTTCACTACATGTAAGCCTTTTTAACCTAACCAAATTGGGATAAATTTGAGATTAAGAGAAACAAGACTAGGACATAACTACCAATTTGGTAGAGAGAAATTACATTTAGATATTCATAGATGATTCCAAACTCATCCAAGTTACTACAAGCATCTACAAGAGCAGCTCATAAAAGATTTCATTATGAAGTTTAATCCCCCATTAACCGTTTGCATCCTTGCCACTCTCTCATGAACTCGAGGAGATAGAAGGGCTAGAACTCTTTCGCGTGCCCCTGTGTCTCTAGAAGTTTGTAATTTTTAACCGGTTACAAGCATTTACCTTGTCCTTTTAGGCTCTTGCAAAGCTCTTTCCTTTACATTTGATGCTCTTCTCTCCACTTCTACTCTACAAGTTAATTTTGCTTGAATATGTCTCAACATCGTGTTGCTTAGACATGAATTTTGTTCTTGGTGTGATTCACATATGCTTCACTCAATGCTCGAGTAACGTCACTTGCTCTTGAGAGATCCATGGAAACTCTAGGACTCTTGGCTAAGAATGCTCCTCTCACTATGATAGAACAACAATGTCATTTCTTTCTAGTTCAACTGAAAAGTGCATGTCGACTTACACCATGTCATTAGACTACATTTCTTGACCTAACTCAAGATACAAGTACCATTCTCCAGTGGCAAACCTTTATGTTATGTTGGCCATCTTTAATCTATCTTCTTGTTTCCTTTTTGCCCCTTGTGCTTCAACCTATCCATCGACAACCTTGCTCATGAATACATTATGCAAGCATACTAACATCTTTTGCTTGATGCCCATTGATCGCCGCCATGGAAATGCCCATGTTTCAACATGAACATTTCAAATGAGACAACCTTGCAATCAAATTAAATTCCCTTTGTATACTGAACAGAGATTGGCCTTTTACACATCACAAGACTTCTAGAAAGATTTTTTTCAATAACATGTTTATTTGCGACAATGCACCACATGCATTTGTTCTTTTAAACACGAGTGCAAGGGAACCACTTTAAGTAGATAAGCATCATCTTTGCTCTTTTCATTGCCAAGGTATTTAAAATATAACCTTGGTATTTACAATAAAGCAGTTGATCCTTATCCAATTATTTCTCCATAGGCAAAATCCTCACCTTATAAAATCCTTCATTGAAATACAATTGTCATTTCTACTATTTTGAGACATAAAAATGTGTGAGCAAAGAAGATGCTTTTTTTTTTCATATCAACGACACAATACAAGAACAACCTCAATTTGAATGAGGCTAGTCAACCGAGCACTAAAATCCATCTATGGGTTTAGGACGATCAAGTTGGCAACCTTGTGTGAGGCTTCACTATATTTGCCAAAACCCATCATTGGGCATAGTAGCTCTTGTATACTACGTTTGCAAAACCCATCGATAGAAATCTAAATTGTGTGTATCGATAAGGACAACCCCTAGATATAATCACATACCATCTCCTCATGGGCCTCGACAAAAATGTTATTTGGAACAAGTTCACATCATGGGAACACTTGCATGTCCTCTATTTTTTTTTGGTCATGACAATTTGTGAATACTTCATTGTAGGTGGACACTCGCTTTGAACTTGGACCCATCATGATCATCTTTTCTTACTTTGATGGGTAGCTGGGAGCTACTTTGAAAAAAGTCTACATGCGGCAAGCATTCTCCCACTCAAAGATCAAGTATGTCACCAAAAGGTGCTTTTGTTATCATATACACTAAGGAGGTAACAAGCCATGTATGGCTAAGGTCACTCTTTGTTGGACTTGCTTCAATTGGAGGAGGCAATAATGAAATTGGTTGATGGGGTAATGAATGTGGTGTGATAGAAGCTGTAAGCAATGATACTCATAGAGTCCTATAGTAAACAACCATCTAAACAAGAGTACTCCATCATATATCCCATGTCTCGCATAGCTAGCAGATGCTCCAAGTGCTTTATAACCTAAAGAGAGATAAGTCTCACATTCCAAATAATGCCTCGACATTTAACGTGTAGCATTGTAGACATTCTACTTTCTTATAAAAATATTGTGTAAGAGACTTTATAGAACATCAAAAAAAGAAAATAGACCCCTCAAGGTGACTTTGATATCCTTAGCAAGCTTTCTCATGGTAAAGCATGGGGCAAAAATAAAACCCATTCAAGTCCACCTCTTATGGCGTATGATAAAATTGTCCACGTTCAAAGCATCACCTTCCTCTGCTCACAAAAAGCCTGTAGTGCCACTTCAGAAGCCCGCCCTTTCAATAAAGAGAAAATGAGCAGAACTTGGTAGAATAGGCCAAGGGACCATGCACATATGAAACCTTGAAATGGGACTCTGAACATTTGAGGTCTCTCTACCTCAACAGAGAACATTTACCTCAATAGACACTGACTATCTTGCCTTTTACATTATTGTGTCCACACCAGTCTTACAACACAATAAATTCTTTTGTGTGATAACTTCATCCCTCCAAGCCCTGTGCCCATCTTGGTTATCAAGCTACATTCCCATTGCTAGCTCCAAGCATCACTCAACAAATCCCATACAATATGAACACCTAGATATTCGTACCTACTTTGATTAGTAATTCTTGTTCTTAGTTACAAAACTTTTGCTTGTAGTTACAAACACAACCATCTCCTACTAGACGCACGCACACAGAGAGAACTGCAAAATTACTGTAAGCACTTCAAATAACAACTAAGTTTTTTTTTTTGTGATGAGATTAAATGAAGCTTCCTGCAGCGCACAACCATTGTAAGGGAACAAAGGCTTTCTTTAAAGAATGCCATCCTTGGTGATTTCTCCCATAAATTGCCTTTAGAAGCCTGTGTGTCCTGCTCTAAGCTTTAGGTCCCCTTACTCTTCTATTGCCCAGCTTGCACTCTGATGCCAGCTAGAGTCTTCCTAGAATGTCCACACGCCTTCCATAACCTTTGACACCCACACCACTACCACCAATCAAAGCTAAGCTTTCTGATGCCAAAACAATTCTATTGTGAAATTCTCAGTAATTTGTCTTTCCTTGATGTACTTGAGCAGGTTGCACTACTCTGGTGTGTTCCTCCTTGGTGTCTTTCCTTGGACATATGTCCAGTTGGTGATCTGATGGGATTAAATGAGATAATTCTCATTTGAGGTTTTTCAGTCTTCCTTAAGAACCTGCAGTTTTAACAGCCTCCAAAGCGGTCACTTCTTTCAATTTTTCTAGGCCTGCAAAGAATAAGCAATCAATCAAGTGACTAAAGATACCGATGCCATTTACAACAAAAGCCAAGAAACCTTTCAAAGCATGGTGAATCAAAACTTAAGGACAAAAAGCACATAACATAAGTTTCTTATCCTCTAAGATGCACTGCACACTGGATGAGCTTGAAATCATGCAATACCAGAGAACTTTGTCAATACCATACTCAATTTTCATCCCAACAACTATGTCCTACAAGTATGAAAGGGGGCCTTAGTTCCATTTTCGAGATATCCTTCGAGTATGTTGACTTCTCTTGGATGGAAAAACAAAATTATATAAATACATCTTGCACTGCCTATGTAATGAAAGCACGTGTGTATCTTCCTGCACTACTGAGAATATCTGACTTAAGTGCGATTTGTCAAGCATGGCTAGCCCTCATATACATGTCTCTTCTCTATAAAATGAGTGCCAAGTGTAACCCTAGACACAAGCAAATTTCCTCCATAGTCACAAGACATGTTTCAATTGTTTTTTTTTTGTTTCGAGGTCTTAGAAGTTTCATCTAGAAACATTTCAGCCCGAAATTAAAAAACCGATACGTTTCGAGAAATCAAAATATTAATTATTTTATGAATATAATTAGAGCATTTAGAGACCATTATATATACAATGCACATTGCATATGGATGACCAAAAGACATAATGATTCATGAATTTAAAAGCTTGAAACTTTGAACGTTTAAAACTTGAACCATAAACTTATATGCAGAGTGCAAACTTCTAAATTCTGACGAGGCATAATGGAAATTAGAAATAAAATAGAATAGGAAGACCCAGAGATGTTGAAGATTTTGGAGAGAAGAGACTCAGGAGATAGGAGATGAAAATTCAAAGGAAAAGGAAGGAGAAGGAGAAGGAGGAGGAGAGAAGGGAAGGAGAAGGAGAAGAGAAGGGAAGGAGAAGGGAAGGCTTCCATGATTCCCGCTCTGGGCTTTGGTGAGTCTCTATGTATAAGGCAACATCGTAGCCCTTAAAGGATTCCATGAAATTTCCTGATGCAGGCCAAAGTAGGCCATCACAGACCCATAGTGATCTCACAGGCTGTGTATCCCTATTTAGAGCTGGCTGCAAGTTTCTGCAAACTGAAGACAGGTGGATTACACAGCACACATAGAGCTTCTTTTGTTATATGAGGTGTGACATGGGACAAAACACTTGAACTTGACATTTGCAGTGCAGTGTGGACTGATCTTACACAAAAACATATGATCTATAATGATTGCATGCCAAACATGAAAACAAGTCGCATCCTTAGAACAGAACTGGTTAACATAATCACAATCAAAAGGGAAATGCTTTGGAAGAAAATTTTCATTTTGGGCTGCTTCGTGCGCAGAACACAAAGCACACAAATTGATATAGAAACCCTACAAGATTAAGACAATTTAGAAGCTAACCTTCAAGATACAAAGGATATAGTTTTTCAATCATTGGAGCTGGCAATTTGAACCTCTTGCACTTGCTGTTGTCTACCTTTTGCAAGATCTCTTTGAAGTGTCTCACCTGCAAAAACAAAAAGAAAAATTGCTTGATCTCTACAGTCCGAGGAGCACCAAGCTTACAAGTAAATACCCTTGACTGGTAGACAAGACCTGTCATAGTAATAAAAGTTAATCTAATAATTAGACAAAGTTAGGCTTCATAATTCACCTCCTCTTTGCGAAGCAATGTATATGAAGAGCCCGGTCTTCCAGCACGAGCAGTGCGGCCAACACGATGAACATAGGTCTTGGCATAAACCGGCACATCATAATTGATAACATTCATCACACCTTCCACATCCATCCCACGGGTCATAGCATCAGACGCAACAAGCACTTGGGCATCCCCTCTTCGGAATGCCGCCAAAGCCTTGCTGCATTAAGATACGCATGAGTGTAAGCAGTACTGTGACATAGAAAAGGAAAGATAATATTCACAAGCATCCGCCCAGACACCATTCCTGCCTACATGGCACAACCTTACTTGAGGCATGGGCCTGCCTTGGCTGCCTAATCACAGACAACGATCAATCAAAGCACGTCCGTCTTTGACAAAATGGCCATGCAGCCAATGCAGCGTGTGGGCTATAACTGGATTTAAACTTGCAACCTAAGCCTCTCAGGGCAAAGTTCTTAATCACTTGGCCCACCACCTGTGGTGGTAAAGCTTTACTTTATAATGTGTGTCCGTCCGCTCTTTTGAAAGAGAAGACGGACAACTCCACATGGCTACCCCTATTTGACCTAGATTGGTTGGGAGCTTCGCCTGTCCACGGACAGGTGGGAAGGCTGAAGGGCCCCTAAGGTTTCAAATGTTTGGAGGTATTTGCTTACTCTATTTAGGATCATAAGCCTACAAGAAAATCCAAGACTAACGCACGTTGCCAAGCTTCCAGGGAAACATAGAATTCCACATACACAAGATGCATAAAGAGTGCTTACAGACAACTTTAGATTACCTTCGACTGTGCTGGTGCTGTAAACTAGAATACTCAACAACTTTCAAAGACTCCGTCTCAAAACAATTTAGTAACACAAACAAGCGGTGAGTTGAAACCACTGATGCAGTAAAGACTATGGTCTTCTGATCCTTTAAAAGCTGAAGAAGTGCTATTAAATGCAATGGCTTCATATCAGCATCACTAACCTGTGACAGACACATACAAAAAATCATCAATGCAACCATCCACTTACCACATTTATCTGCATCTAGCAGCAACAGTTTATGTAACCTATGGAAAAAACCTTCTTGAAAGTTATTGTGAAAGAGAGGAAAGAAGGCATCAGCCTCTGCTGCCCAAATCTCAGTGCTACAGCTTGTGTTGAGCACATTTACACATTTCCGGGTGGAGATTGGAAGCTGCACGCACAACATGGCAGACCAGCTAAGCATGGGCTGCCTATAAATGATGACAAGGCCAGGCATTGCACATGGGGAACAATCCCCCTTCAATGCTTACCAAACGGGGTGCAACCACTTTGTAACCAGAAAAAAGAATCTTTGCATGCACATTTTATGCATAAACACACAATAGATAGATGTAATAACAGAACATCAGTTGTCAGCTAGCTTTTTTAAATCACACGCTCCAAAGACCGGATCTTTGATGGATTAAAATTTAACTGAGAACTCGCGTAAATTGGACATCTCCACCTATTGGAAAGGTCAGGATGGCTCCTTGTAATGCAGAGTGGTGTTGGGAGGATGACATGAGAACATATGTGAGGGGAAGGACCTTTAAATAGGCCACAGAAGCAGCCTGAACAGGCCTGCAGCTGGTCAACCCTGGTCCACTTCAGGCCTGCTACCTTAGAACAACTGCACGTTGGCTTGTTGGCCAGCCTAACAATGGGTGATAATCTGGGCACCTTTGTCATGTGCACAGTGTGTATCTATCGTGTGCTACACGCACGCAAGACTAGCTTCGAGGTTTGGGGAAGCTTGGAGCTAGGCAAGCTGATTGGCGAGCTGAGTTAGGGATAGACTAACGGGCGGGCACCCAAGTATGGATGGGCGGGCACCCAAGTGTGGACGCCCGATGACCGGCCAAGAGCCTATAAAAGGGTGGCCAAGGTTAGTCATTAGGGATATAGAGAGTCTTGCGAGTTTGTGAGAGCTCTATGGTCTAGAGCCTGGATCTAGTGCAGACGTGCACCTGCTTTATGCAGCCAGCAGTCTCAAGGCCCGCGAGGGTAGCTTCATGGCGGTATGGGACGTCACGAGGTAGAGGCTGGTCGGTACGTCAACCTAGTTAGCTCAGCTCGTGGCTCGGTGGGGACAGCCAAGACTGTGGGCTTGCCCACGGCTGTCATGGTTGGGAGGTGAGTCAGGCCTGCACCCCCTTCTTGTTTGTTTGTTTGCAGGTTTCGAGTCTCAAACCAGGAGCGATCACGAGGAGATCCCGTGGGGAGTTGACAGTGGTATCAGAGCGTACCTCGTGAACGAGCAAGTCGGTAGGTAGAGAAGATGAGGTCGAAGAAAGGTATGTGTTCAAGAAGCTTGCTGTTTTGTTATACATGCTGCTGATTTTTCAGAAAGTATGTGCTTTTTCTGTCAAAGAAACCCAGGATGATGGAGATAGTGGTCTAGAAAGGGTTGATTGCTTTGCAAGAAGTAGGTTGAAGACGCTTGTGCAGTAGTATGCATGAGTCGGGTGAGAAAAACAGAAAAAGCACGTAGCTTTTTGTTGAACGCGAGAGAGAATGAGAGAAGAGAGATGCGATTGTTTTGGAGCTGCTGGTCGTGAAGTGTTGCAGGCGGGCAGACATGCAGGCAGGAGGCTATGCAGTCGGCCAAGCCTACGTAGGCCGGCGCTCAGGACTACAAAGGTAGGCGCCTTGGCCAGGCAGGCCGGCGCCCAAGCTACGCTGGCAGCCGGCCATAGGTGGCCAGGCCTACGTTGGCAGGCGGCCAAGCCTAGGCGGGGCTGGCGTAGGCTCCAGCATACAGCCAGGTACACCCGCACGCAGCGAAGCTGGCGACGCACTCAGACGGCGGCGGCGTTATTTTCGAGGGGCCAGGAAAAAAATAGCGAAAGCATCCGCTCGATTCAGCGCTTTTGTTTTTTTTTGGTTTTTATTAAACTTTTTTTTTACAAAAGTTTAAAGGTCCCTATGGTTCAACATGTTTTTTTTTTTAAGAAAACAAAACTTATATATATATATATATATTTTAACACAAAAGCAAAAGCTCAAGTAGCTTTTGGGGCAGGCTATATAAACCCCTTAAGTGGGCTTCTTGCCACACATCTCTCAAGTTTTCAAGCTCTCAAGCTCTCAAGTTCACTCGCATTTTTTTGTGCAAGACCGAATTTTCTCTCCGCTCGCCCTCTTCAAGATGTCGACCCAAGAATCGGAGTTGGAGCCCCTTGTTGAACGCAAAGGCTTGCCGGCTACGGAAGATACCGATGCCGATCTTTTTGACGATTATGTGTCAAAATCAGATTTCCAAGAGTACAAAGTAGCTCTCAAAGCTTCTTCGTCGGAACGTCAGGCACAAATCGCAGCCCAGATGCAAGTTTTGCAAAACTCCATCGCTCTCTTGACCACTACCCTCTCTACTCTATCGGGTATGGATACCTTAGCCTCTGCTTTAGGCCCCAATATTACTCCGGAACAGTTCAGGGGCGAGCATAAGTAGCGTACCAAGGAGATCGTGGGCACTTGGCTACATAAGTGGCAAGTTCACTTTCAGTTTCATCCATATGATGATGGAAAAAAGATCCAGTTAGCAGCAGGTTTCCTCTCAGGCAAAGCTTTGCTTTGGTGGAAGGAACTCAACCCTAAGCCAACGACTTGGGCACAATTCGAAGACGTCTTCAAGAAGGAATTCCTCAAGAAAGAGGATGATTATGATGTTGTTGCCCGGTTTACGACTTTGACCATGACCTCGCAGCACCTCACTTATGAGGTCTACCTCCAGAAGTTTAGGGACTTGCAGATGAAAGCCACAAAGATGGATCCCACTACTCTTTTGGGATTCTTCGTAGCTCGTTTACCAGACTCATACTGTTTACAGGTTAAAAATAACAAATGCAAAACATTGGACGAAGCCATTCATTCAACTCGTATCTATGATGATACAATGGTTTCTTCCAAGTCTAAACCCGTTACCGAGCAGGGGAACAAGCATAAAAGAAAGTTCTCCGCACCTATGGCTAACACGATTGAAGGCAAGTCTTCGGACCAACCTTCGAAGAATTCAAATTCGACTCCATCGAAGAAGAAACGACTCCTCGGGGCTTTAAAGCTCAAGAAGGAGGAACGTTGTTTTATCTGCGAAGAAAAAGGACACATACGTAACGAGTGCCCGAAGCAAAAGGGTGCAGAGACCAACGTGGGACCCAAACCAAAGGCAACTAATCAGTTGTCTTTGACAGGTACGTCAATTACTGTACTTTCTCGCCCTAGTACATGTTCTGATTGTCTGTTCAACTCTAAAGTATTTGGTTTGCATGATCTTCTCCGCGTTTTTGGAGAAGTGAATGGCCATAAGATTCACATTCTTCTAGACCCTGGCAGCTCACACAACTTTGTTAACTACAAACTTGTGCAAAAATTAAGTCTTGATATGACACCCAGCGATCATACCTATGAGGTACGCCTACCTGCGGGAAGGCAAGTATGGGATCGAAAGGTGAAGATGGCTTCCAATCCAGATTCAAGACTACAAAGATACTCTAGACTGCTATATTATGTACCTAGAAAATGTAGACTTGTTATTAGGGATTGAGTGGTTTAAGACTCTTCAAGTCTAGATAGATTGGTCTAGTCATATTTTTTCTTTTCAGCATAGGGACATCCAGTATAGTATTTTAGGTGATTGTATTCATCCCTCTCAGGGACCTCTTGTAAATACAATTGATTTCGGAAATATAATGGATTCTTCTTTGTATACCGCTTTCCATTGTGTATTGATTCCACTTTCTTCATTTCTCATATCTTCCATGGATGTCAATGAACTAAGTGTGTTTGAAAGCAAAGAATTACAGAAGATACTTGATTCGTTTCAAGACGTATTTCCTAAGAGACTGCCATCGGGTTTACCACCTGAACGGGCAGTAGATCATCATATTGACTTGATCCCTGGTGCTCATCCTGTCAGTATTCCACCTTACAGGATGAGCCAAGCTGAGGAAGATGAGTTGGCTAAACAACTCGAAGATTATCTGAGAATGGGCCAGATCCGTCCAAGTAAATCACCTTGGGATGTACCTGTGTTGCTTAGGAGAAAGAAGGACAACACCTGGAGAATGTGTATAGATTACAAGAGATTGAACAAGCTGACAATTAAGAACCGTTATCCTCTCCCTAGATCAGATGACCAGATTGACCGGTAAGCAGGAGCGAAATATTTCACGAAGATAGATTTACGTACTGACTATCACCAGATACGTATTCATGAAAGGCATGTCGAAAGAACCGCCTTTCGGACTAGGTATGGCCATTACGAGTTTCTCGTATTACCTTTTGGGTTAACCAATGCTCCAGCCGTGGCCTGCCTACCAACCTCGCCTCCTTGCGCCCCCAGCTCCTGCCTTTCCTTCGCTCCCTCTCCTTTTTGTGCAGCTGCGCTAGCCCCTCCCTCCTCCTCACTGCGCCATCCCCACCACCTTCTCTCAGCCTGCGCATGCCCCCCCCACCCCCTCGCTGCCTGTCACCTGCCCCTCCCTCTCCCCCAGCCCTTCCCTCCCCCTCTCTCCGCCTGCTATACTGGTGTGTGTGCAAGCCCTTCTCCTCCCCCGCCTCAGCTCCCCCCTCCCCCCCCCCGCTCCGCCCCCGCTCCGCCCCCGCTATCCTCTCTCCTTCCGCCTCGCCGTTTCCTCGTAGGGCTGTGTCCCTCCCGTTGGTGACCCCGGTCTCTGGCCTTTTCCCTATGGAGGACTCCATGGAAGCCGCTCCGACTACCCTTGCCGATTCCGGTCTCCGTCTGGAGTTCACAGATGCAGATCATCAGTTGTTTGTTTCCACAGTATCCGCTCTTGAGGCCTCCTCCTTGGTCTGCAAGATAGTGGGTAGCCGTCCGATGCGGAGAGAGCTTCGCGACCTTCTGCAAGGCAGCCTCGTTGGCGTGCCTGCCAAGATCGTCAGCGTCGATTTTTTGGGACGTGGCTACTACCAGGTGGATTTCGAGTCCCCCCAGGCAGCTCTAGCTCGGAGCCCCATTGCCCTCCGCTCATCCCGAGCGTTCCTGGTGCGATGGACTCACCGTTTCGACCCCGCTTCTGACCCGCTAGCAGGCGCGACAGGTTTCCCCATCACTATCTGCTTTCCTGGACTCCGCAGGGAGTACTTGCCCCTCTTGTCATCCATTGGCAAGGCGTTCGGGCAGGTGGTGGAGACACCTCAGACAGCGGCTTCAGTGATAGCTCGGGCAGCAGGACTCCCGGCCATTCGTGTTGTGGTTCCGTCACCGGAGTCCCTCCCGAAGACGATCCTCCTCCCTTGTCTTTCTGGAGGACATCTGATACAGCGCTTGGAGTATTCGGGCCTCCCCGGCCAGTGCTACATCTGTCGGGAGATGGGCCACCTCGCACGCGCCTGTCCCCGCAAGGGGGTTCATCCTTCACGTTCTGCGCCTCTGGACCCCCTTCAGGAGGCCCGAGGGGTGGCCATCCACCTCAGAGACCGGACATCCCTAGCTCGTCTCAGCACGCGCCATCATCTGACGAGCAGGCCCCCCCGGCGGAGGATGCCGCGCAGACCCAGGAGGCTGGCGGATGGCAGGAGGTTCACCGGCGAAAACGCCCAGCCCGCAGGGACCGTCGCAGACGCCAGCAGGCAGCACAGGCTAGCGGACAGGCGACTCCGGCTGGCGTCCAGGCACCTACCCGCACTTATGCTCCAGTCAGGGATAGGCGGCCAGCAGGTCCCACCCCGATGGACGAGGATTCAGTCTCAGTGCCTGTTGAGGCCGCCGGTGGAGCCCCCCATGTGGAGACCCCGCTCCTGCCTCCCCCCGCGGGGGGCCCTGCCCCCTCCATGGAGCAAATTCCTGAGGATCCCGGGCCGCACTCCTCGACCCCCGGCCCCTTTTCCCCTCACTCGGAGAGCACTCCTTCCACCCCCCCCCCTCTCCCCCCCCCCAGCCCCCCCCCCCCGCCTCCCCCGGCGGCCCCCCTGACACCTCTCCTCTGGCAGATGCCTCTCCATCCTCTCCTCGCTCTCCCCCCTCCTCTCCGCGAGCCACCATCCCTCCCTCGGCCTCTCCAGGATACTCCTCCAGACCACCCACTGCCCCGGGGCAGCGCAGCTGGGTAGGCCAGAGTTCAGTTCAACGGCTGTTCCACCGCCACTCCGGGCCGGTGGAGATGGCGATCCTAGCTTCGCCCGCCACAGAGTTCTCTCCAGCCTCCCTTGGGGGACCCCCGCGAGTGATGGGGCTCCCAGTGGATTACGGTTTCTTCAGGTGTCTCCAGCTAGATGCTGGCCCGTTCGAGACACTGGTCGCGCCCTTGCGAGTATGCGTGGTGTGCCATCCATCTCGTTCTCCTTCAGTGGTGAGCAGCATGGTGGCCTTCTCCTTTCCTCTCAGTGTTGCCCCAGACACAGCATGGGATTGCAACTCTGTAGAGGAAGTTTTGCGTGATCAGATACTGTAGTTTTCTCACCACTTCAGTGACTTGGGGCTCACGGACCTATTGCAGACCCGATTACACTCAGCCCGCATGAGCTTGTTTGGTATAGGAGATTGGCGGGCGGATCCGGTCCACACCTCAGTTGAGGCGGTGCTGCTGATTCTCCTCCACGCCGCCCCGAGGATGCAGCCTACCTTTAGATACATATATGCAGAGGATTGGTCTCACGCCTATGCCTTTGACAGGGCGAAGGTGGAGTGGGGCTGGACACAGAGACAGGTCACCCTTTTTTTGGAGAGACTCCGCACCCGGACAGACAGTGACTATTCTCCCTCCAAGCCGGTGCCCAAGACTCTCAGATTGGAGGGCAGCTCATCCGGGCCGGCTGAGAGGGGTGAGCCAGTGGCGGCTGCTTCACTTGCCATAGCTCATCCATGAGGATCCTCTCATGGAACATCCAGGGTCTTGGTGGACCTCGCTGCTACATTGGTCGGGGCAGACTTCGCCAGGAGATCCAGAGGGCTCTCGTTGGAGGGCCCATAGATATCCTTTTCATCCAGGAGCACCACCTTTCTGCCGGGCACACCCGCACCTGCGGGAAGATCTTGCCAGGCAGGAGTCACACTTTTTGGTCACCGGCATATGGCTCCCAGGGGAACCAGGGTGGAGTATGCATCTCAGTCAGCGAGCAGCTTCTATCCGAGGTTGTGGATTCTGGCACTCTGGTTCAGGGTCGAGCGCAGTGGATCATCCTTCGGGTTGGGGAAGACCGCATTGGCTTCCTCAACTTCTACGCCCCTAATGGGGCGACCGGGAGAGCTGAGTTCTGGAGCACCATTAGGCAGTCCCTCCCCATGGCAGACCATTGGTGCCTAGGGGGGGATTGCAACATGCTGGAGGATGCAGAGGACAGGATGGGGGGCAGCCAGGAGACCATTCATGGGCCGGAGCTCGCTGCCTGGGAGGAGCTAGTGCTGCAAGTGAGAGGCCAGGATCCGTGGACTCTCTCGGAGCTTGGCAGGATGCAGGGGAGTTTATCTTTCTCGCGCTCGGATAGACGGCCCACAGGAGTTAACCTTTCCCGCATCGATAGGTTTTACATTGATGAGTGGGCTTGCGATAGAGGTGGCACTGTGGGTATACTTGCAGGCTCTTCTTTTTCAGACCACTTTCCAGTGCTTCTCCAGTTCGAGGACCCTACGAGAGGAGAGCGAGGCCAGAGCGTCCGGATTCCAGATTGTCTCATAGAGGAGCCCGAGATTGCGACCAGAGTTGAGCAGGTCTGGCGGGAGCTTCAGTTCAGGAGAGGATCGGCAGCCAGCGATCTTGACAAGGGTTTGCAGGAGATCAGTAGGATGCTCAGACAGGCTGCCCTGGACCGTCTGGAGGCTTTCAGAGAGCAGGAGAGTCAGAGACTTCAGGAGAGGGATCCTACGAGCCCTTGGATTTCAGAGCAGATGGAGTCAGCTCGCACAGAGATCAGATCCATCGAGGAGAGGAGGGTGGAGTTCCGATTCCATGCTCGGGCATCTTTTTGGACACAGGCTGGAGACAGAGTGACTCGGGATTTCTTTGAGGTGACAGGGCCTCGCTTCAGACGAGAGGGTCTCAGGCGTCTTCGGCAGGCTGATGGCCAGGTAGTGGTGGATCCCCCCAGGGTTCGGGCGATCGCCACAGATTTTTACAGGGATCTGCTCTCTGCTGAGCCAGCAGATGACAGGGTGAGAGAGGCTCGGGAGGCAGTCTGGAGCTTCACGAGACCGGTTGTGCCGGCCCATTTGCAGCACTCCCTTCTCTCCCCCTTCTCGGATGCGGAACTGGAGGCGGCTCTTCAGGCACTTCCTCGGGGCAAATGCCCAGGAGAGGACGGTCTCTCAGTGGCTTTCTTCCAGAGGTACTGGGGTCTCTTGCATAGGGGTTTCATATTGGCATTCCAGGAGATCATGGAGTCGGGAGACATGCCGGACAGCATGGCAGAGGGGTTGATTCACTTGATCCCCAAAGAGGGAGGAGACAGACTAGAGATTAGACAGTGGAGACCGATCACCTTGCTAGGCACGGCCTACAAGGTCCTAGCTAAGGCGATCAGCAGGCGGCTTCAGCCTCACCTTTCGGACATCATCCACTCCACGCAGACAGGCTTCATCCAGGATAGGAGCATCTTGGATAACATCTTCTCTTTCTGGGAGGCTACGGCTTTGGCTAGATTTCGGCAGGAGGATCTGGAAGTGCTCCTTCTCGACTTCGAGAAGGCATATGATCGGGTGGACTGGGCCTTCTTGGAAGGCACTATGGAGAGGATGGGCTTCCCCCCTCAGTGGATCCGTGGGGTCTCTGCACTCTACACATCGGCTCATAGCCAGGTGCTGATACAGGGCGTGCGCGGAGAGAGGTTCCAGCTCTCGCGCTCGGTGCAGCAGGGGTGCCCCTTGGCGCCCTTTCTTTTTCTTTTTGTGGCGGAGACCATGAGCACTTTCTTGACGGCACATGATACAGGTTTGCGGGGCCTCCAGCTCCCCATCCGCACCTCGGAGGAGCTCCTAGACTCGGAGTTTGCGGATGACACTGCTATCTATCTTCAGGGAGGGGAGGAGAACCTCCGCCGCTTCGCCTCAGCCATGGACAGGTTTTGCAGAGCTTCGGGCGCTTTGATCAACTGGCACAAGTCGTGTGGGTTGTGGGTCAGTTCTGTGCCCCCCCCCCCCCCCCCCCCCCCCCCCCCCGACTTGGAGGCCAGTTGATGGGTTTCAGTGGCTGGCCCCCGGCACTACAGTGCGCTATTTGGGATGCTATGTGGGCATTGACATATCTCCGGAGCAACAGATAGCCCCCCTTCTTCTGAGCATTCGGAAGAAGCTTCTGTATTGGAGTACCGCTCGTTTATCTCTGGCTGGCCGAGTGGTTGTGGCCAACCAGGTTCTGCTTGCTACCATGTGGTACATCACTTCTTGCTGGGCCTTCTCTCGGGCGTGCATTGGCCAGGTACAGAGGCTCATCAGGAACTTTCTTTGGTCCGGTGGCGACGGGCGGCCCGCCAGGGCCAAGGTGGCATGGGCTGTGATCACTCAGCCGAGAGAGAGAGGCGGCCTGGGCATAGTTGATCCTATTTGTCAGAGCCGAGCTTTGCTTGGCAAGTTGGTGGTTCGTGGCCTCCTACCAGGCGCGCTGAGCCGTGGAAGGAGTTTCTTGTTTCCAGGATTCTCAGCCGCACTCCTTCTCTTAGAGGCCCCTGGACCCCCAGCATCAGGTGGATCTTTACAGAGCAGCGATCCAGAGGAGTGGGCCTTGGTTTCGAGGAGCGTTTTGCAGCTAGCCTTCTGAGGGCCTGGGAGCATCTGAGGCCGTCACTCTTCCAGACTCCCCCGGGCACCGATGAGGAGCGCCTGAGGCAGCCATTGATCTGGAACCCCTTGATCCGACTTCCCAGTGGTCATATGGTTGGATCGCGATCTCATGTGTCGTGGGGCCCGTTGAGCTCCGGCCCAGCCCAGGTAGGTGAGCTTTGTAGCCTTATGACGTCTTCTCATTAACTAATAGAAGGATCGTTTTTCCCAAAAAAAAAAAAAACCAATGCTCCAACCACTTTCCAGCAAATGATGAACGATCTTTTTCGTGAACATTTGGGAAAATTTGTGGTGGTGTTCCTGGATGATATTTTGATATATAGTCATACTCTTGAGGATCATGTTAGACACCTCACGATTGTCTTATCTATTTTAAGACACAAACGACTATATGCTAAATTAAGTAAATGTGAGTTTTTTATGACAGACATCATTTACTTGGGACATAAGATCACCAGAGATGGATTGAGCATTGACTATGACCGAGTTCGGAAGGTTCTGGACTGGCCTATACCGCGAACAGTGAAACAACTTCGTTCTTTTCTCGATTTTGTTGTTTTTCTTCGGAAATCTGTAGTACAGGAGTACTCTCAGCTCACACTACCGATGACCGACTTGTTGAAAGGTCGTGGACGTAAGTCAAATCAGCCTATCACTTGGAATAACGATTTGGATATGGCCTTCAGACTTTTGAAAGATAAAGTCAAGGAAGCACCTATCTTAGCATTACCTGATCCTAGTCGGCCTTATGTTCTTGAAACTGATGCCAGTGACTATGCTATCGGGACTGCTCTATTTCAAGATGGTAGACCGGTTGCTTTTGAAAGTAAAAAGCTAGACGACACTCAATCTCGTTGGCAACCCTTGAGAAAGAGCTTTATGCTGTGATTCATGCTCTCAAGGTTTAGAGACATTATTTATATGGCTCCAAGTTTGTGGTATTGGACTGATCATCAGTCAATCAAGTATGTGTGTGATGCGGATGATTTGAGAGGAAGGAAAGCTCGTTGGACTGAGTTAATGCAAGATTTTGATTTTGAGATTCGTTATCGGAAAGGGTCCATGAATAATGTGGCAGATGCGCTTAGTCGAATTAGAGAGGTGAATACTTTGTCGTTCACCGAGATTTCTACTGACATATTTCAGTCATTGAGAGGGCTTTGCAAGACTGATAGTTATTTTGGTCCATTTTGGCAGAAGATCCAGGACGGGAGCTCATTGATTGACCAAGACTCAATGACTGAGCAGTCTACCATTCAGGCTGCAGCAGGAGGCCAGTGGATGATTCGGAATAGCTTACTATTCCGTAATGACAAAATTTGTGTACCACAGATCCCGGACATTAGGTCCAAGATTCTTAAGGAGTGTCACGACGCCCCTTCTGCTGGACACCCTGGGGTACACAGGACACTATCATTAGTGAAACACACTTTTTATTGGCCAAAGATGAAAGAGTATGTAGAAGATTATGTTCTCAAGTGTCAAATTTATCAGGCAAATAAAGCTGAACGCTTTAGACAGGCTGGGTTGTTGCATCCTTTGCAAATCCCAGGTAATAAATGGGAAAGTATTTCCATGGATTTTATTACCGGATTGCCAAGAACACATCAAGGCCACGATTCTATTTGGGTTGTGGTAGATCGCTTGACAAAAATGGCTAGATTTTTACCGACTCGGAAGACTATTACAGCTACGCACTTAGCACGGCAGTTTATCGAGCAATTGTTTAGACTGTACGGGTTACCGCAGGACATAGTCAATGATAGGGACTCTAAGTTTACGAGTGATTTTTGGAAACTTGTTTTTGAGAAGTTGGAAACAACTTTGAATTTGAGTTCCTCTGATTATCCTCAATCTGATGGCCAGACTGAAAGAGTGAATCAGATTTTGGAGGATATGCTTCGAGCATATGTATCCAAAAGACAGAGTTCATGGGAGGATTATCTTCCTATGTTAGAATTTGCATATAACTAACAGAACTAAGCATACGAGTACAGGTTTTAGTCCTTTCATGCTTATGTATGGTTTTCAACCTAGATCACCTCTTACAGTAGGATTCTCAGGACTTCAGCATGATGCAGCACGTAATTTTTTGCAAGATATGCAAGAAATGTTACAAGTTGCGAAGGAATGTATTAGAAGTGCTCAAGACCGAGACAGATTTTATTCTAATAGATATCATTCACCCAGAGAGTTCTCTGAAGGAACGATGGTGTATTTGCGAGTTCTGAAAGATTCCGAGACTTTACGGACAGGTCGATCTCCGAAATTATCCCCTAGATACTGTGGACCATTTCGTATTACACGACGGATTGGTTCAGTTGCTGAATTGGATTTGCCTTCTCATGTGAAAGTTCATCATGTATTTCATGTCAGTAGACTTAAGGAAGTACTGGGTGGAACAGATCAGTTAGTTATTCCTCAAGAAATTATAGATGTCGAGGACATGACATTTGTTCCGCACGAACCTGAAAAGATTCTTAGATTTCGTGAAAGAAGATTGCGTAATACACTTATCACGGAATACAAGATCAAGTAGAAGGATCGTGTTGAGGAGGACGCTACATGGGAGACATTGACTACTCTTCAGAGAGATTACCCTGGCTTTTTAGTGAGCTCAAGAGCGAGCTCTTTTGAGGAAGGGGAGTATGTCATGTGCACAGTGTGTATCTACCGTGTGCTACACGCACGCAAGACTAGCTTCGAGGTTTGGGGAAGCTTGGAGCTAGGCAGGCTGATTGGCGAGCTGAGTTAGGGATAGACTAACGGGCAAGTATGGACGGGCGGGCGCCCAAGTGTGGATGCCCGATGACCGGCCAAGAGCCTATAAAAGGGTGGCCAAGGTTAGTCATTAGGGATATAGAGAGTCTCGCGAGTTTGTGAGAGCTCTATGGTCTGGAGCCTGGATCTAGTGCAGACGTGCACCTCCTTTATGCAGCCGAGGCCGGCAGCAGTCTCGAGGCCCGCGAGAGTAGCTTCGTGGCGGTATGGGACGTCACGAGGTAGAGACAGGTCGGTACGTCAACCTAGTTAGCTCAGCTCGTGGCTCGGTGAGGACAGCCAAGACTGTGGGCTTGCCCACGGCTGTCATGGTTGGGAGGTGAGTCAGGCCTGCACCCCCTTCTTGTTTGTTTGTTTGTTTGCAGGTTTCGAGTCTTGAACCAGGAACGATCACAAGGAGATCCCGTGGGGAGTTGACAACCTTTCCCCAGGGGGATCTGTTCCAGGTTTTCCCAGCACCCAAAGACACTCCTTGCACCCTCCCCGTTGCTACAGCCATCCACCCTAATCTTGGATGCTAAATTCATTTGTGGGGTTCTAACTTCTTACAGAGGCGAGCTAACCAGAACCTAAACATGTGCCGGGCTGTGAGGTAGGAAAATTGACTTTTGACAAATCCTTTGTATGAGGTGAATAGACCTTTACACACACCATAGATGTCAAAATGTACCATTCTAGAGGTCCCAAAGTGTTCCCGTGTTTGCCTGTTTAGGCAGTTGTCGTGTCACCAGCCTAGACATTTCCTAGTATGAAAGGGGTCTGGTGGACTCCAAGACATCTAAATATTTGGAAAGTACAAGCTTTAAGAATGGGGGATTATACTTGAATACAAAGGATCACAATCCTAAAATTTAGGAAAGTTGCTATTTTTGGCCCGACTCCCATGGAAATTATGTTCACGTCATTACTTCTGGAATCGAGCAAATACCAAGAGTTGCCAAAGTAACTATGACAAATGGTCTACCAGTTGGGATATTTTTAAAGGTAAAGATTATGAGAGGACCCATCTCTTAGATTGGCACGTGTTGCAAGCAAGTGGATCAAAGTGAGAAAATTGTGTGACTCTCCACTTGTCATTATAGCCTTCTCTTGCCATTTTCACTCATGGGAGGCCCAAATCTATAAATTGGAGCCCTCCCTCTTCATTTGGAGGAGGCTCTCTCTTGCTGCACACTAGTCTCCTCTACCATGTCGGTTGCTCTCTTGCTATACACTAGACCTCTCCTAAGTATGGGCAACCTTAGCTCCTTTGCTCTCGTCTCCTTTGGAATTGAGCCCATACTCTCCACTACAATTTGTCTCTCTTAGGGGTACAAAGGTTGGTTGCAAGCAGCTGAGAGTAATAATCTCTTAGGGGTACAAGGGTTGGTTGTAAGCAGCTGAGAGTAATAATCTCTGGCAACCTGTCTGATTAAGCTAGAATCTGATTGTACACAAGTGTCAGTGCCTTGTGTACAGTGCCTTTGAAGTCCACTTATCAGCGGAGTGTTTCTCTTGCTCCCTCTGTAAGGAAGATATCCTGTGTCTGATAGCCCTCTCTTAAGAGAGAATCTCATGTCTCTTGATCAGGGCCATGTAGTAGTAAAAATCACTATTATGCTGCTATAATGCCAATGCAAAGCCCAGAGGCCTGTCAGTGAAATCTTGCGATCTTTGTTTCAGCCAGCAAGTGGCTTGCCATAGGCAACAGAAGGGGAAGAAAATCACAGACCTGTAATTCATGGGTAAAGTTGCCCTATATGAAGACCCCTCCTCTTCCACACTAAATCATCCCAGACCCGTGAGGGCCATTCAGAAATCTTCTTCGGCAAGGAAGCACATGTAATCAACGTTTTGCTTCAGTTCTACTACACAGGAATCTTGACGTCCAACGCACAGAAGGCAAGCTACTCCAGCACAATGCTTGCTCAGATTAGCAAGTTCCTTCCTCGTGTTCAGCTTAAATCACAGGACATTGCTTAACCCAGCAAGGAAGGAGTGCAGGCCAGACTACAGCCAAAAAGACACGTGAAACAAGGCTACAAAACCTTACAAACAGACGGAACCAGGAGCTGGATCCACAGTGAGCAGCCCGATGAAACCCTAATTGCAGTGCTCTTGAATAAAACTTCTTTTACCTCCTACCTCTTTGCTTGCATCAACATACGGAAAAGTTTTTACAATGTTCAAGTTGGCCACCCCCCTTTGATTGGCATTATGGCTTCTTACCAAGCCAATCATCCTCCACCCCCACCAGCCGGGATAACAATCCCTTTTTTCCGAAGACGAGCTTAGGACCTTATAGGCAGATTTTGATAAAGAAGTCAAGACCACACTCATTGGAAGGATTTTAGGGTCTCATCCTTCCCACTCTCAGGCTAGAGATTGGATAATAGCCGCACTTCCCACGGAGCTTGCCTCGCATTTTATTGATGGCCGCTTGCTTGGAAGGGGCTCCTTCCAAGCAGATTTCAATTCAAGGAAGGCAATCTCACAGACTCTTCAAGAAGAAGGATTCATGTTTGTGTTCAGGGAAAGGGCAAGAAGGAAAGGGAACAAAGTGGAACAGATGCACAAATCTGCATCAGATTTGGAGTGGAATTGGAGACAGGGCAAGGTTTTCAGTGAAAAGGTTGCCAAGAAGAGAAGGATGACAAGTTGGGGAGTCCATGTGGAGACAAAGGGATGATGACAGTCATCCAGGGTCAGAAGTTGGGATCCCGTCGTCAAGTTTAGCAAAAGGGGATGTCATGTGCATGCACATGGACATGCTCATCCCAAGGCTAATCCCTAAAGGGTAGTAGATAAAGAGACCAGTTACGGCTTCTTCAACATGGACAGCAGGTCGACAACCTTCTAAAAGGCATGGACAACAGTCGACACGGCGGCCAAGCAGTAGACTACTACACATTTGAAAAGCAAAGATAGCCATGATGATTTTTAGAGGAAAAAAAACTAGCCAACAGCTGTAGTTGGCCAACCAACTCTCAAAAAATATTGTACAAGCACAAGTCGTGTTTATTATTATTCATCAAGTTCCCTTTTGGAAAAGGATCATTGATTAGGACTAGCATAGTCAGAAATCACCTTTAGGGTATGCATTAGGCCACCAATTACCTTTTTGTAAATTATGAATATACTCAAAATACAGCTATCTCTCTCTCTCTTCTCTACATCTCTTCTTTGCGTTTTGCATCTACATGTTCCTATGGAAAGGTGTTTCAGGCTGAAAGAAGAGATAGAGCTTCCGTGCATGTCACAAGAGGCAGCAGATGTTACTAAGGATACCCAATGTGGTTGCAACGTAGAGATTTATGAAGCTAATTGTGGTTCTTATCAACCAAAGAAAGGAAAGGTGTGAAGGCTACGACCCGAAATTCCTTGCTTGGACATGAACAAGGGCCCAACAAAAGAGTTCATGATGTACTACTATCATTCTCTTCAATGTTTGCCTTCATATATGCGTCAGACTTTTGATGACATGGCTGACATCGGCTTATGAACACCATACCCATACTTCACGCGTACAATCAAGAGGCTCCAGGCACACCACAATCACTACCGCTACAAACTCAGTGGTGAGGCTTATAGGCCATAGTCAGATTCCAAGGACGAAATCTGCATTAGGTAGGGGGGAATGTTAACCCCATTTTGAGTTAACTAGACGCTCTCCCCAATACATGATAGTGAGGAATAAGTATCATGAAAAGGCACTATAATAGTTGTAACCTTTATGAGAAAGCTGGCCACACCCAAACTCAAATAGTTAACTTAAGAGAATGAATGAACATCCCCTTTTGTGCTAAACTAGTTTCTAAGTCTTTTACTTGCTCTTTGCTCTGAGAGAGAGTTGAGAGTAGAGATTAGTTTGCTCCTTAGTTCATGTTCCTATCGAGTAGATAGTAAGAGGAGTACGCTCTTGCACGAAGGTGAAGCATCTTTCTTAGTGACAATAAGGAAGAGAGAGCTTGAAGGAAAGGAGTTTGCAATCACCGATCAAGCTTGGATGGCTTCAACAGACCCGAGCTTGGAGGCAAGGTAAGTTCCCAGATTTTGTGCCCTTTGTCTATGAACGAGGGAGTTCTAAATAGAGCTGAACGGACCATAACAGCATGTTTCCTTAGCAGTAGGAAAAAAGAAAGGATTTTTGCTTATCGGTTACCCGATCTTCTATTGTATATGCCTAAGAAGTTCCTCTGGCTGCATTACAGACCACCTGTGTGGCTATTCTCCCCCCTTTCCCCCTATATGAGATAGCCTTCTCCTCACAGAGTGGCCAGCCAGAGGGGAAGTGCATCTTTCTCCACCCTTTTGATTATTTGATCCCCACCTTGTACATGAGGCGAGGTTGTATCTAGCCCTTCGTGGTTGTATTTGGCCCATCGTGGTTGTTTTTCATTAACTAACAGAAGGATCTTTTTCTTGGAAAAAAAAAAAGTTCCTCTGGCTTGGTGGGTCATCTACTCCAAGAAATGGCTTTAGTTCCTATAGAATAAAAAATAACCTTGGGGATGGCCAGCGTTTTTGATTTTATATTGCATGATGGTACCATTGTGTGTTTTTTATTTATCTTTGCATTAGAGCTGTTTTAGTAAATAAATGGATCTCTTGCGGAGCTTGGGCCCGTTGCAGCTACTTTTCACTTCAGTTCAGAAGTGTGCAACCACCTATGCATCACAATGTTGGAAATTGGGTGGGGGGCCAAGTCCCAGGAAGTCACCCATCCCAATTGTATTTACGCCAATGCGTGCATAACTAGAGGTTTCCACAAATTGGTCTAGCTATCTAGACCCTAAAACCTTAAGGTGATGGAGGATCTCCGGTCTATCCATTTTGTGGAAATCTCCTAGCGCTTCACGTTGGCACCACTTTTCTCAACACCACCCCTTGGTGCCAACTTGTCCACTTTTTTCTTAAGCTCAGAGGTTGAACTTTGTCCATGTTTTCATGGCTCATAGGCTCAACTTGGCTTCTCTAGTGGCTCAAAGGTTACACTTCAATCCAGGGCTCTGATACCATGTTGGAAATTGGGTGGGGGCCCAAGTCCTGGGAGGTCAACCATCCCAGTTGTGCTCACGCCAATGCGCACTTAACTAGAGGTTTCCACAAATTGGTCTGGAGATGGGGGGCCAAGTGGAGGGGTTTTGGGGTGTGGATCAAGGTGGAAAGGTACGTAGTGTACGGTACGCTATCAGTACGTACGGAACGTACTTCTGTACGGAACAAATTTTAAGGTACGTAAACAGTACGTACCATTTGTAAGCAGTCCTAGAAACCTGAATATTTTGTAGACATAGCAACCAAAATAATTAAAATAAAGACTGAACCTCATTACTTAAAGTTTAAATCAATTATCAGTTACCAAGCCCATTACACAATACCTCATGTCAACAGTCATAGTGATATAAGCAAGAACCATGAAAGTCATAGATGATAAAAGAGAGTACAAATATCATGTCTACAGCACATGTCCTGGTCCACAAGTGCAAAAAGCAAAACAATGAAACACTACAGTTGTCTAGACTCTAGAGCATAGTCACAAGGGACGGGGGACGGTGACGGGGGACGGGGACGGGGGACGGCCATAAGTAGGGAACGGGGACAGGGGAGGGAACGGCACTCAAAAAATAGTCTCTCTAAATTTCTGCCGCCGGGGGGATCCAAGGGGGGCCGGCTCAAAATCGTCTCTCATACTGTCTCTCTTACTACTGTCTCCAACAGCCATAAACGGCTAGAAGAGCCAAGGCCCAACAGCCATAAACGGCTAGAAAACAGGCAGGTGCAACGGCCAAAAACGGCAGGAGCAACGGCAGGTGCAAGCCTCTCAAATCTCATCATCAGATGAAGATAATGAGTCTTCTGAAGAGAGCCACACTCCACACATTTTTTATTTTTTTTTAAATGATTCCGTACGGATCCATACAGTACGGTACCGTACTGTATGGATCCGTACGTACGTGCGGCAACAACCTTGGTGTGGATGGCCTTGGGTTTTGGGGTCTGGATGGCTAGACCAATTTGTGGAAATCCCAGTTGCGTGCATTGGCGTGAACACAACTAGTATGGGTGACCTCCTCCTCTCCAAGGCAGCTAATCTGCATCTGGTGTAAGCATCCTACATGCCACCACTAGCCATAAGTAATCAGGAGAGTTGGCCTTTTGATAAGGATATGGGCCTGCAAAATCCTATATGTCTTACTGCAGCCACTGTGGAGGTGAAAGGCCCATCTTCCTCTTGCGCACTTCCTCTTGCACTATATCTCTCATGTCCAATGCCCTTCTGAAGAGCCTCCATCAGTCAAGTTTGCAGTAGCAGTAGTAGGTAGAAATGGTGACCTAGTTCTCTAAACCAGGAGAGGTTTTCCCAGGCTTGCAACACATTGCACACATCCACCTATGATGCCCATTGCAAATTCATACATCAACCCCCCAAACAAATGCACACAAGCATACACACACACACACACACACACAAAACAGTTGCAGAGGACAAGCAGATCAGATGAAAAAATAGTACCAATTTGTATGACTGCAATTGCTCAGGTAACTGATACCACTTATCTTCAGCACTTGCAGATATGAATATCGGGTAGCACAATTTGATTTGTGATATCTTGGCCGGATCCCTCGTCAAAGTTGCTGACAAAACCATCTTCATTGCACGATGATGGTTGATACCACTAAACCCTCTTTCAAGGCCCCTAAGTATCAGAAAAGTTGAAAACAAGGTCATTCTTTTAAGGCTTTTAAAAAATATTGTTTAACCACATACGACTTGCTAAGAGGCTTACTTCAGGAATAAGCCTTTGACTTGACTTTTTGCATGTATTCTATCCAAGGTATTTGGGAGCCAGTCTTGATAAGCCTGCCTTAAAAGCCTGTCAGTCTCATCAATTACCTGTAAATAGAAAGCACACAATAATGTGAGAATATAGGAAAACTAAAATGTGGAGGTGGTGAATTTACTTAGGCAGCATAATTATTTGAAAGGCAAGACCAAAGTGCTTACGGAACAACACAAAATAGATTACTTCACACCAGAAAAAAGATTCCATTTTGATGACATTCATGATTCAGCAACTACTCAAACAAGTGATGCTCTCATCATTGACTTGCCTTTGCTCATGCACGCACGGCCGCATGCAACACATGCGCACGCACACACACACACACACAGCGCATATTATTATGGTTGTATTACAGTGGACAACCGCTGTCTCAAACACCCTACTTGTCTTTTCTTTAGTGTTAACATAACTTTCTTTGTATTTATCAATTTGAGTCATTTTCATTACATCTTGTGCATGATAAATGTATTTTTGGTAAATTACCATTGTCTCAAATCATCAGAAATATGACCATTCTACAAGCTTGCATTTGTTAAGTAGACAACCAATCATGATTAAGCTACTTGCAAAAAAGTATGAAGCTTACAAGATAGTTCAAATGTTCAAGCGTGAATCCTTCTGTGCTTGAGATATGATCCATCAAGCGTCCTGGTGTTGCCACAAGAATATCTACACGACTCTCAACAAAGTCTAACAATTCAGCCTCTGATTTACTAAAGCTGTGTGCACACTTCCTCGGAAGTCTAACAAGCTTGGCAGCTTCACTAGCCATTTGTGTTTGTCCAATGGCCAACCCCACAAATAAACCCATTGCTGGTGCAATAGTGTCTAATACTCCCTTGACCTTCCACATAAAAAATTAATATAAATGCTTATTAATCAAAAACAAAAGCTCTCTCTCTCTCTCTCTCTCTCTCTCTCTCTCTCTCTCTCTCTCATAATATAAATGCTTAGTAATCAAAAACAAAAGCTCTCTCTCTCTCTCTGGCAAAAGGTCTATTGCTGCTTTGTGGACTTCGGCAAGGCCTTTGATACTACAACCCAAGCATGTCTTCTTAGACACCTTCAGGAGTTGGCCCTTCCACTGGAGATGATATGGGGAGTCACGGCATTGTATGAGTCATTGACAGGAAGAGTCGAGGCACGAGGAGGCATGTCAGATATGATCACCATAGGGGTGAAGCAGGGATGCCCTCTCTCTCCCGCACCCTTTGGCCTTTACATAGATGAGATCTCTAAATTCACTGATAGACTTGGTGGGCCAGACATCACTACCCAATTTGCTTTATGCAGACGCGACATATTACTGACCTCAGATTCAGCAGAGGGGCTACAAAGACACTTGATAAAATTGCACGCCTTTTGCGAGCAGCGGAACGTCACAATTAACTTTGGCAAGACCAAGGTTATAATACTTGGTGGCTTCCAGATTGAGCTTTACATATGCAAGGGATCTAGGTAGACATTGTCTCATCTTATGTCTACTTGGGAGTCACCCTTCTTCACTATGTGCCCAGCGGCCCAGGCTCGGGATTTGATGAGAGGGTATGCGGCTTTGGCTTGGTTGGAGCAACAAAGCTTCCAAGCTCACTTTCAAGCACCTGACACCCAGGGGTGAGTTTTCGACAAACTTGTGACACCTTCTGTGATGTATAGTGCCTCCTTTTGGGGACCAGACCAGAGAGATTGCAGGTCATGATGTTTTCATAGATGATTCGGAATGAGCCCTCAGTGCCCCAATCCATTATTCTTGCAAAGTTTGGAGTGGCCCCCTTGGTTCCAGATAGTGACCTTCCGCATCTACATATTGGACAAAGATAGGCTCGCCGGGCTAGCACTCCAACTTGCAACCAGTATAATCGTGTAGCGCACAACAAGACATTCTTTACACCATTATGTTAGTGAGCATGAAGCAATCCACTTTAATCTTTATTCACACGAGCTAGAGCTGAAGAGAGAGAATGTAGTGTAGCGCACAGCAAGACATTCTTTACACCATTGTTAGCCAGCATGAAGCAATCCACTTTAATCTTTATTCACACGAGATAGAGCTGAAGAGAGAGAATGTAGAGATGACACCAGATTGGGTCCCAATCTAGACATTTAAGGGGCCCCTCCTGCAAGGAGGAGTATTTACTTTATTGCTTTGGATAACTTCTTTTACAATGTAGAAAACATGCCATAGATGATTGATGGAGGAATGCCAAATGCAAGGACAATGTAGACCAAACGTTTGCTGAACCATCAAACGGGTCAAAGACAACTGTGAAGCCACTTTGGAGAGCCTTACGCACACCCAAATCTGCTGAGGGAGATGCAATACCGAAGGCTGAATGCTAAAGATAGCTTCGGACTGCCGTGGACTGTAGCACAAGAGTGCTTGGCTGAATCAATGTATGCACAAGACTAAAGTCTCAAGCACACGTACTTTCTGCAATCTTCTACTGCTTACTCCTATGAAGAATGAGATGGTTTATGAAATGGACCGAGGGCTTCTTATATATGGACTCGTGCTGATGGTCCGTCAACTAGGCTGCAGTCGGCCTGTTGATAATGTTCATGACAGCTGAAAATAGGCATTAAATGCCATCTTTTCTAGTAATCGCTTCACACGTGTGATTCAGGCTTGTCCTGGCTGCTGGCCGACTTGCTCTGAACCTGGCCAACTACTGTCCAATCCTCTAAAAGGCTGCCGACTGGATGTTGGGTTCTTGTATGCCCCCTGTAAGTGTGGCCTATGGTGGCCCACATGCAAGGCTTCATAGGCTGGCCATAGGTCTGGCCTAGAGCCTTTAATCCTTTTCCTGAACATCTTCTAAATGCTTGCTATGCTAAGGTGACCTATATGCACTGCATGTTCTCCAAGTGGGTTAAGTGGCAGACTCTTAACACCTAAGGCGTGGAAAGACCTACGTAACTCGTGCCTGACATGTCCCTGGACTAGGGCTCACAATGGGGTCATGGCGTATGACAAATAAACCTAAAAAAGGTACTACTTCTGTACAATTATGGCACTGATGATGAGTCTGTAACGTGCAGAAGCTTACAAACAGGATTATACTTTGATAATGAATATTAAGCACCTCAGTTCCTCACGATTGCAAAATGTAGCAAAGATAAGAGTGCAAGAGAGAGGGGGGGGGAGAGAGAGAGAGAGAGAATCCTTGGTGGGGCCCTTCAGAGGATATTTGGGACCCAATCGGGTGTACATTGTCTTTATTGTTCCTCTCTCTCTCTCTCTCTCTCTCTCTCTCTCTCTCTCTCTCTCTCGCGCGCGCGCGCGCGCGCGCGCACTGGTGTATTTGCTTTATTGAATGATGAGAGAAAGACTGAAATCTGTAGGCACACCTTGGTTGTAAATCTGCAGCCTGAGATACCTGACTCTTGACCTTTTAGTTCACCTTTGCTTGGGAATTCCCTTGGCTGTCCTGGCCCTTGAATACCTTCACCACTTTGTGAATATGAGATGAATGAATGCCTAGACAAGCCTACGCTTTTATACTTCCCAAAGGGCTGGTCAGTTTGCTCATAAACATGTCGGCTTGTTTATTTATGCTCCAAGACCTGTTTTGGTCAGCCCATTAATAGGTGCCTTTTCCAATATGCTGGCCGCCTATATGCTGGCCCTACATGGCCTGGCTGACTCGCTGCCCAGGCCTTCTAGGACTCACCAACAGCCAGTCCATGCCCTCTAGGGGCTGGCCGACTAGGCCCTTGCCTCCTAGAGACTGGCCAACAAGGCCTATGCCCCATAAGGGCTGGCCACAATGCTTAGAGCTTCTAGTGGGCCAATGTCATGGCCCATGGGCTGCCTTAGGTAGTCCAAGTGTGGGGCATCATTTGCCCTCACTCTATGCACTTCTACATGATTCATCAGGTGCCTTGCATCTGGCTACAAGCTTATCAATGCTCCGAACACATGTCATCATTCCAAAGGGTGACTCACAATACAAATTGGCACTGCTTCATGTGTAGGACTTGCACACCTGACCAAGACCATGTACAGGACTTGTACACTTGACCTTGGACACTTAGAGTGGAACCCTGGCTGACTCATCCCGGATTGGGACTCGCAAGGGACCAACTTCCAACACACTCTATGCACTTCTACATGATTCATCAGGTGCCTTGCATCTGGCTACAAGCTTATCAATGCTCAGAACACATGTCATCATTCCAGAGGGTGACTCACAATACAAATTGGCACTGCTTCATGTGTAGGACTTGCACACCTGACCAAGACCATGTACGGGACTTGAACACTTGACCTTGGACACTTAGAGTGGAACCCTGGCTGACTCATCCCGGATTGGGACTCGCAAGGGACCAACTTCCACTCCAAGTCCTGCACCTGTTGGACAGATATGTCCACATGGCTAACTCCTCCCGGACTCGGGCTCACAAGGGACCAACTGTCATGTGCATGACATGCTCATGTACATTCTCAGGGCTAATCCAGAAGGGGCAGCCAGAAAAAGACCATTAGAGCTAGGACTTGGAGCACAAGATACAGAAGTGGATAGTGTGGACTTGAGGAACAAGACTTGGAGGACTTAGAGGGCTCAGTCGGCTGCAAGGAAACTGGAGTCGGCTGTACCAGATGAGGTCGGCTGCAGCAGGTGCTTCAGTCCATGGAGGGGTGCAGCCCGACCAGCGTTTTATTGAATTCAAGCCAAGTCGGCTGGTCCGACAGCAATCGGCCAGCTCCTCCATTATTCAAGAGCCTATAAATAGCATAAGATGCTCATTGTGTTAGTCATTCAACTCCATAAGAGTTGGGTCCTTAGGGTCCAGCATTAGGACCTGATTTTGGGTGATGTACACCTTTTGTATGAGGCAGCCTAGGGCTGTGGACTGAGTACCTTTTTGTACTATATGAATATACTGAACTTCCAGCCATATCTCTCTCTCTTTACTCTCTCTTCATGTCTGTGTTTTGCATCAACATGTTTCCAGTAGTGTTTAGGGCTGAAAGAAGACCTCCAGAGCTTCCGCGTGTTACACCAACTTCCACTCCAGGTCCTGCACCTTCTATACAAATATGTCCAAGTGCAAGATGCATGGGAAAAATGCCAAGAAAAAGGGGAAAATAGGCGTGGCCAGCCCACAATCAAGGGCCATAAAAGGGAACAAATATGGGCAAAAATATGGGCAGCGTACAAGGATGAAATGCTAACACCCCCTCTCACCACCGGATGCTAAACAAACTCTAAAAAGCCGAAGATGAGGAGCGAATCTGTTGCATTCTCTATTGAAAGACAGTACTCCAAACGCAAATCTCTTGCAAGAATCCGTTCATGAACATAGTGATATTGGATCTCAATGTGTTTCGTACGAGCATGAAACACAAGGTTCTTGGCGATGGCAATGCAACTCTAATTGTCACACCAAAGAAGAGTAGATCCGGCACGAGGAAAGCCAAATTCTCCCAATAATATATACCTAGATGAATCCAGGAACATGCCCAAATTCACCTTTTAGGAACGTGCATGTTATATACTCATGGTAGTCAACCCACAAGACTATATAACTATCAACTCCATTATGCATAGTATGGACTAGATACTACGACATCCCCACTAACGTCATCAGTGCCCAATAGTGGGTGTAGATATCTGTATCAAGAAATGCTCACACGCGCACTCCACACACACACACACACAATCTCCACAACCAAATCGTCTCACATGCAGCATAGCAAGTTGCTCGATACTCCACCTCTGGAGAGGAAAGCACCACAGTAGACTACTTTTTATGCTCTATGAAATGGCTCCCAACCCGAGTGAGAAAACACAACCAGTGGTCGAACGCCAAGTATCCGGATCTCCAGCCCAATCTAAATCAACCCATCCAAGAAGAGTGCACCCTTCGCCATAAAATATGCCAAAATCCAAAGTACCGAAGCACCTTGAGAGCACACCGCTAGTGCTGCTGACGGGGCTTGGATGTGAAAGAACTCAATAGACTGACTGTGAATCAAACGTCTAATAAGGAGTAGGTCAACCATACCAAACAATCGATGTGTAACACGCGGAAGCTCTGGGGGTCTTCTTTCAGCCCTAAACACTACTAGAAACATGCTGATGCAAAACGCAGTCATGAAGAGAGAGTAGAGAGAGAGAGAGATATGCTGGAAATTCAGTATATTTTATATGGTACAAAAAGGTACTCAGTCCACATTCCTAGGCTGCCTTGTAAAAAGGGTGAACATCACCCAAATCTGCCCTACTCGAAGGACCCTAAGGATCCAACTCATAAAGAATTGAATGAATTACACAATGAGCAATCTGGCCCTTTTATAGGCATGCAAAACCACTGAAACGCTGGCCGACTGCTGTCGGACCAGCCAACTGGGCTTGGACATCTATAAGTGCTAGTCGGACTGCGCCTCTCCATGAATTGAAGCGCCTGCTACACCCGACCACGTCTGGTACAGCCAACTCCACTTGCAGACGACTAAGCCTTCCAAATCCTCCCAGCCATGCTCCAGATCCAACCAACTGCCAATAGCACTCTGTGCTCCATGTCCTGTCTCTAATGATGTTTTTCTTGGCTACCCCTTCTGGATTCGCCCTGAGAATGTACATGAGCATGTCATGCACATGACATCCCCCTCTACTAAACTTGATGACGGGATTCCAACTTGTTCCTTGGATGATTGTCATCATCCCAATCTTTTCCCGAAGTCCCTCTGCCATCCATCCATCCATCCCTGGCAACCCTTTTCTCTGAAATCCTAACCCGGTCTCCAAAACCACTCTGTCTCTGAATAAGATCTATGCATCTGTTCCCTCCAGTCCCCAATCCATTCTTGCCCTGACTTTGCACACTGTCTTGGTCTTCATTCCTAAGAAATGAGTCTGGCACTCTCACATCACCCCTTGGAGGATAATCCTCCCTTGGGACCGTTGCCCGAGAACCTATTTGGCTCACAGGACTGTCATCCCCTCTGGCTTTGTGGAACACCACCAACAAGCCTCCTGGGAGCTCTTCCCGTTCCTGTGCTCCTTGCCTTGGGCGTCGTATCCGTGTACTTTCCTATACCTTGGACCTGTACACCATCATATGGGATTGAATCAGTGTTTAGCTTTGCTGAGCCTGATGCTCTGATACCAATGTAACACGCAGAAGCTCTGGGGGTCTTCTTTCAGCCCTAAACACTACTGGAAACATGCTGATGCAAAACGCAGTCATCAAGAGAGAGTAGAAAATGAAATGAAATGAAATGTTATATTAACGTCTTCAAAAGGCCATAATGACCTATGAGACCAAAAGTTACATCATGGTCATTATAGATATGCTGGAAATTCAGTATATTTTATATGGTACAAAAAGGTACTCAGTCCACAGTCCTAGGCTGCCTTGTAAAAAGGGTGAACATCACCCAAATCTGTCCTACTCGAAGGACCCTAAGGATCCACCTCATAAAGAATTGAATGAATTACACAATGAGCAATCTGGCCCTTTTATAGGCATGCTAGACCACTGAAACGCTGGCCGACTGTTGTCGGACCAGCCGACTGGGCTTGGACATCCATAAGTGCTGGTCGGGCTGCGCCTCTCCATGAATTGAAGCGCCTGCTGCATACGACCATGTCTAGTACAGCCGACTCCACTTGCAGACGACTGAGCCTTCCAAATCCTCCCAGCCATGCTCCAGATCCAACCAACTGCCAATAGCACTCTGTGCTCCATGTCCTGTCTCTAATGATGTTTTTCTTGGCTACCCCTTCTGGATTAGCCCTGAGAATGTACATGAGCATGTCATGCACATGACATCCCCCTCTACTAAACTTGATGACGGGATTCCAACTTGTTCCTTGGATGACTATCATCATCCCAATCTTTTCCCGAAGTCCCTCTGTCATCCATCCATCCATCCCTGGCAACCCTTTTCTCTGAAATCCCAACCCGGTCTCCAAAACCACTCTGTCTCTGAATAAGATCTATGCATCTGTTCCCTCCACTCCCCAATCCATTCTTGCCCTGACTTTGAACACTGTCTTGGTCTTCATTCCTAAGAAATGAGTCTGGCACTCTCACATCACCCCTTGGAGGATAATCCTCCCTTGGGACCGTTGCCCGAGAACCTATTTGGCTCACAGGACTGTCATCCCCTCTGGCTTTGTGGAACACCACCAACAAGCCTCCTGGGAGCTCTTCCCGTTCCTGTGCTCCTTGCCTTGGGCTTCGTATCCGTGTACTTTCCTATACCTTGGACCTGTACACTTGGACCTGTACACCATCATATGGGATTGAATCAGTGTTTAGCTTCGCTGAGCCTGATGCTCTGATACCAATGTAACACGCAGAAGCTCTGGGGGTCTTCTTTCAGCCCTAAACACTACTGGAAACATGCTGATGCAAAACGCAGTCATGAAGAGAGAGTAGAGAGAGAGAGATATGCTGGAAATTCAGTATATTTCATATGGTACAAAAAGGTACTCAGTCCACAGCCCTAGGCTGCCTTGTAAAAAGGGTGAACATCACCAAAATCTGCCCTACTCTGAGGACCCTAAGGATCCAACTCATAAAGAATTGAATGAATTACACAATGAGCAATCTGGCCCTTTTATAGGCATGCTAGACCACTGAAACGCTGGCCGACTGTTGTCGGACCAGCCGACTGGGCTTGGACATCCATAAGTGCTGATCGGGCTGCGCCTCTCCATGAATTGAAGCGCCTGCTGCATACGACCACGTCTGGTACAGCCGACTCCACTTGCAGACGACTGAGCCTTCCAAATCCTCCCAGCCATGCTCCAGATCCAACCAACTGCCAATAGCACTCTGTGCTCCATGTCCTGGCTCTAATGATGTTTTTCTTGGCTGCCCCTTCTGGATTAGCCCGAGAATGTACATGAGCATGTCATGCACATGACACGATGAGAACCCGATACTGTCCAAATCAATCCCTGGAGAAGCATCAAGAAGAGAAAGCTTCTCACTAGTATCCATAGGAAAAGATACTAGTCTACACCCACTCATCTGAAACTTGTCAAGAATCTCCCGTGTGTACTATTGTTGAGAAAAGAAAATTCCCCAAGGGGTCTGCCAAAACTCAAAGCCAAGAAAGTAATGCAAAAGGCCAAGATCCGTCATCTCAAATTCTTTCTCCAAAGCATCCATGACTAAACGGATCCTCACAGAACAAGAACCTGTAAAAATAAGGTCATCAACATAGACCACAATGATAACAATGAACCCCCTCTCAAGGAGGATATTCGAATCTGCATGAGAACAGTGCAAGCCAAGCTTCTGAAAGAACTCATCAATCAACTAGACCAAGCCCGCGGAGCTTGCTTCAAACCATACAAGGCTTTCTTTAGCCGATACACCTAGTCCTGTCTGCCAGGAATCTCAAATCCCGATGGCTGATCAACATACACTTCTTGTGTAAGCTCTCCATTCAGGAAAGCCAAATTGGCGTCCATCTGGGATACAGGCCATCTATGATGTCCTGCAAGAGCAAGAACGGTGCGAATGGTAGTCATCCTAGCCGTCGGAGCAAAGGTCTCATCGAAGTCGACCCCAGGGCTTTGAGCATAGCCCTTGGCAAACCAACCTCACCTTGTGCTTGTCCAAGCTACCATCAGCTTTGTACTTCATTTTGAAGATCCACAGCACACCAATCACCTTACTCTGTTATGGCCTAGACACCAAAATCCAAGTGCCATTCCGTTCTATAGCATCCAGCTTTGCCTGCATAGCACAACGCCAAGGCTCATGGAAAAGAGCCTCGTCTACAGAAGTGGGAACAGAAGGACCATGAATAATAGAGGACATAAGAGCATAGTTAACAAAAACATTGCCCTCATGAATTTGTTTTTTTTGTAACTCTGGAAGAGCGCCTAAGAGCACCACATAGAGGAGCAAAAGGAAGCTCTCTCAACCCAGAATCACGAACTGTCTGAAAATCCAAGCACCAATCTACTCGAGCTCGCTCGAGGAAGACCAAAATCATCATTATCATCCGAATGAGAATCCACAGCTAGAGGTGTAACAAAAGCAGGGGGAGGAGGAGGAGGAGGAGGAAGAAGAAGCTCACCACCCCCCTCTGAAGATGCAGGAGTCTCGTTAAACACTACATCACAGCTCACAACTTCTTTGCTGGCCTACTGATCATAAAGACAATATGCCTTGGACACATAACTATATCCAAGAAAAGTCATCCGTTGAGACTTCGAGTCCAACTTGAAGCAATTCTCCTTGGGCACATGCATATACACCGAACAGCCAAATACTCGCAAATGAACAGAGGGCTTCTCACCATGGAAAGCCTCATATGGTGTTTTATCTGAAAGAGCAGCTGCTGCAGGAGACCTGTTTTGAATATAGACTGCTAGCAATAGAAGCCGCCTCACCCAGAAACGTCAAGGTAAAGAGGAGTGCTCAAGCATAGCACGGGCCATCTCCATGATAGTCCAATTCTTCCTCTTTGCAATTCCATTCTGTGATGGAGTGTGTGTTGTAGTAAGCTATCTTCAAATGCCCTAATCCTTGCAATTCTGCTCAACTCCTAGGATGTAAAGTCACCCCCTCTATTAGTACTGAGACCCTTGACCGAAGAGCATGTCTCTTTTTTCACCTCAGTCCTCCAATCACGAAAGTGCTGAAAGGCCTCATCCTTGGTCTTCAAAAGCATGTACAACCCATTCCTCAAAGACACGGTACTCATCGGACCACATAAGTCTCCATGAACAAGAGCAAGTGATGTCGAAGATCTCTGTGTCGCCTCCTTCGGAAAGGCGGCTCGATGTTGCTTCCCTTGGAACATATGAAAGCACGAGTCTTGATGGTCGGTAAACCCTCAACCAACACATCCTTTGAAGTTCGTTGAAGTAGTTGATAGCTCAAATGGCCAAACCGAGTGTCATGTGCAAGACATGTGCAGGCTTAACCCAGAACTAATCCTTAAGGGGCAGCAAGACAAAGAGCAAGATTTCGAACCTAATTCAGGAACCGCAGCAGCTAGGTGTGCTCACGGAAGGCACTGGAGGGACCCACAAGGCTATAGGCCAATTGTAAGGGAACTTTATCTGAGTCAGCTGCAACATGTGATTGGGGTTTGTCGAGGGACCTGGCTGACAGCAGGTCGGCCAGTCCAGTTGGGCTTTTTCTTGGCTATAAATAGCATGGGCTGAGTTCTTGTTTGTCATTTAGTCCAACATTGGGCTAGGTCATAGATATAGGTATAGATTGGGTTTACACCTTTTCAAGAAGGCAACCAACATTGGGCTAGGTCATAGATATAGGTATAGATTGGGTTTACACCTTTTCAAGGGCTGCAAGATTTGTATACCTTTTGTACCATATGAATATACGAATACTCAGCTCTCTCTCTCTCTCTCTCTCTCTCTCTCTCTCTCTCTCTCTTCTGTCGCTTTTGTATGCGTTTTGCATCAAGCATGATCCAGAATGGTGTTTACGGCTGAAAGAAGACTCCCAAAGCTTCCGCATGTGACATTGGTATCAGAGCTTCAGGCTGGTTCAAAGATATTGTTGCTGCCTATGTCCCAGCCACTTAGCCACCGACCAACGCACCCACCAATGCATGCACCCACCCTTCCTTACTGCATCGTGCATGGATGAAACCATCGCCCGTGTCTTGATCTTTTGGTGGTGTGGGAACCAAGCAACATTGTTTCAACATCACGCTCAGCAAGGCTAAACAATGATTGAGTCCCAAATGAAGGTGTGCACGTCCAAGGTACAGGAAAGTGCACAGGTACAAGGCCCAAGGAAAGGAACATAAGACATGGAAGAATTCCCAAGAGGTTGGTTGGTGGTGTTCCACAAAACCCAAGGGAATGGCAGTCCTGAGAGACGAGTGTCACTTGGGGCACACCAGGAAAGGCTTTCAAGCAACAGTTCCAGGGGAGGATGATCCTCCAGGGGGTGGAGTGAGTGCCAGACTCAATACTTAGGAAAGAAGACCAAGAAAGTGTTCAAGAACATGGAAGGAATGGAAAGGGGACAAGATGGAACAGATGCACAGATCTTCATCAGAGTTGGAGTGGATTTGGAGACCGCGCAAAGTTTTCAGTGAAGAGGCTACCAGGAAGGGAAGGATGATAGGTTGGGACTCCGTGAATAAACAATGGGATGATGGCAGTCCTCCAAGAACAGAGATTTGGAATTCCGTCATCAAGTTTAGCAGAGGGGGATGTCATGTGCAAGACATGTGCAGGCTTAACCCAAAACTAATCCTTAAGGGGCAACAAGACAAAGAGCAAGATTTTGGACCTGATTCAGGAACTTCAGTAGTTAGGTGTGGTCAGGGAAGACACTAGAGGGACCCAGGAAGCTGTCGGCCAGCTGTAAGGGAACTTTATCTCAGTCGGCTGCTGCAACATGTGATTCGGCTTTGTCTAGGGACCTGGCTGACAGCAAGTTGGCCATTCTAATTGGGCTTTTTCTTGGCTATAAATAGCATGGGATGAGTTCTTGTTTGTCATTCGGTCCAGCATTAGACTAGGTCATAGATATAGGTATAGATTAGATTTACACCTTTTCAAGAAGGCAACCGAGGGCTACAAGATTTGTATACCTTTTTGTACTATATGAATATACTAAATACTCAGCTATACCAAGATGAATCCAAGAACATACCCAAATTCACCTTATAAGAAAGTGCAATTTATAACCTCATGGTAGTCATCCACAAGACAATAAGCCATCAACTCTATCATGCATAGTATGGACTAGATACTACGACATCCCCACTAACGTCATCAGTGCCCAATAGTGGGAGTAGAACTTGGTATCAATATATGCTCCCTCCCCCCCCCCCCCCACACACACACACACCCCACACGCACGCGCGCGCACACACCTACACACATAAGACCATACATTCACACAAAGGTCTGTGTACTGAGTTTCTGTCAGAGCTCCGGAGATACAGGGCAAACTCAGCCATAATGAAGCCTAGCACCATAGTTGCATCCAAACTACATTTGGATGTAATCCAAATGTTGCAAACGTTCGGAACGTTCACTAACGTTTGGAAACGTAGTGAACGTGCACTTTTGACTTTATAGGTTTAAAAAGGCGTCTCTATGCGGCGCTGAAGTCTCTCTCTCTCTCTCTCTCTCTCTCTCTCTCTCTCTCTCTCCCCCCCCCCCCCCCCGCAAAATTGAAACTAAAGGTTGTATAGTATTAGTAAGTGCTTTAATGTTCATTGATGAATCTTCAAACTTCATATTTCAAAATTTTATAAGTAAACTATAAATTTTGTATATATATATATATATCGGGGGTAGCGTTTACTACGTTTGGAATCTTTTCAGCACGTTTTTCAAAAGCACTAAACGTATCGTTCACTACATTTGTAACCACCTTGCCTAGCACTAAGGATCATAACAAATAGAAAGAATTATTACAACAAAAAAGGTAGTTGATAGGACATACGCACTACTAAAGATAGAAAGAATTAACACTATATCAACTCGCTGCAACTTGGACGAAAACTTCACAATGTGAAATTTGCATGTCCGCTAATACAGCATAAAGATATAACTAGATGAATCCAAGAACATGCCCAAATTCACCTTATAAGAAAGTGCAATTTATAACCTCATTGTAGTCATCCACAAGACAATAAACCATCAACTCCATCATGCATAGTATGGACTAGGCAATACCTCAAATTCACTTGTAGCATCCAATCCAAGCACAGTGCAACACTTCTCTTGTTGGCTATTGCCATTGTAATAAGCTTCATGCTATGATAAAAGGTGATCTTGTCATCAAGCTCTCTCTCTCTCTCTCCTTTGTTCTCTCTCTCTCTCTCTCTCTCTCTCTCTCTCTCTCTCTCTCTCTCTCTCTCTCTCTCTCTCCAGTATGATATACATGCACCACACATCCAGCTCTCTCACAGTGAGAGGAACAGAGTCCTTCGGCAGGATTTATGGCAGCGATACACTCAAGAGACTTGGATTACACACAGTCAGCCTCTACCGCCGAAGATGCTATACTACAGAGATCACTTTATGTGTATCTCAGCGGATGGATTCATACAGAGACCTGAATACATGGATGTGTACATGCCTCACAGTGCCCGAGTGGTGATTGGCCAGCTCAGAGTGTCATCACACCAGCTTGAGATTGAGGCAAGTAGGGCAGCACGAATCCCTAGAGCAGAGAGGATATGCAGATTATGCCAGGAGGAGGTTGAGAGTGAGGAACATTATGTATGCAGATGCAGAGCATATGGTGTCATTAGAGAGAGATACGCCACCATCTTCAGTGGACATCCCTCACTCCGCCAGATCATGAAGTCCGCAGACCAGCGCAGATTTGGCCAGTTCTTGCTAGAAACACAACGCCACAGAGAGACACTGCTACAGACTCATACCACAGGGAGGGGTGGGCGACAGCTCCAGCTCACTGATTTCTTCCAGAGATCTATCCCAGTGCCTACCCTGACACAGGAGGGGGTTACACTTCAGCGCGCTGCTGCGGACCTCCGAGCCAGACGGAGACCGAGAGCACCAGGCTACTAGACTCCCAGACTACATCAGAGGGAGATCATAGAGATACGGGCTCGACATCAGCACCATATCCAGGAGCGGCTAGCTCACTTACACTCACACCCGGAGATCATGCTCCGAGGTATTTTTGCCTCGCCATCGCCTATGTATCACATATTACACCCCCATTATGGTACTGGTTGGAGCTAGATAGATCTGCATTGCATTCTTGTATACCCTACGCATATAGTTTGCATACTGAGCCTCTAGCAGTAGTGCTCCATCCATCACACCCGCTGAGTACTTTCATAGTTTATTTCATGTTCATTTTGTCCTTTTTTTTTCTGGACATCCAGAAGACATTGACAGTTATACATTGATTTGTCTCATAGGTCGAGTTCGGCCTCTAGACGTTAATACAGCTTTCTTTCTTTCTTTCTTTCTTTCTCTCTCTTTGAGAGGGGACTGATTGGTCCTCGTGCCTCGCTATGTTGGAAAGTGCTCGAGAGGAGTCTTGGAGTGCTGAGATTTGATATGTATACCTTCATAAGGTCAGAAAAATCTGAACTTACGAATTGAGAGATTTGAGAAAGAAATAATAGTGAAGAAGGACAAAGACAAAAACAAAAAATTTGAAAGATCAAAAATAAATAAACTAACAGACCTAGCTACTAAGGAGAGGAAATCAAAAGATAATATCAAACGAAGACTTTTAATTAAGACATTAACAAAAAACAAACAAACAAACAAAAAAACATTAAGCTAAACTTTTTTTAAAAAAAATTGACTCAAAAGTGCAACCATTAACTCCAATGTCTGTCCGAACATGAAGTGTAGGTTCATCAACTCTATCAAGCATAGCGTGGACAACAAGCTATGACATCCCTACTCACGTCATCAATGCCCAAGAGTAGGTACAAGTTTGTATAAGGTTAGTCCAAAAGAACATGCTTTATGAAACCAACGAACTGAGTTTCTATCACTCTTCGGAGGTGATGGGCATACTCAGCCATGATAGAGACTAGCACTCAAAGTCTGCTCTAAGGTATAACAACAAAGAATCACAAAACATAGGAAAGAACCAAACTAAGTCTATATAAGCTAGAGCGAGAAAAAATTACAAAAAGACTAAACACGACCTACTCTAAGTTAAAACAACAAACCCTACTCTAAGCTAGAATAAGCCACTTTTACAAAAAAGAGCATTGAATTATGAATTAAGTGGGCTTTTCAGCTCCCCACATCTATAAAACTTACTCCTTATCATTTTAAACATTCCAAAAGCTGAAATACCAAAGATAAACTTACTACGATTCATGAAAGAAACTATAACCTTTTTCGATAAGTAGCAAAATAAGATGGCATGATTGAGAGATAAAGGCAAATTTAATAGAGCAAAGACGAGAGAATCTAAAAAGTTGAGAGCAAATAACACCATACTTAGCTGTTCAAAAATATTGAAAGAAAAGTGTGGCATCCGAATGATCTTTGAGATGTGAGTACTTTGTTGCTATGGATATGGCTCCCCCCTGTACGAACAAGGATGACAAGTTGGGCGGAACCAACTATGCCCATTGAAAGTTGAATATGCGGATCTAGTTCATCCATAAGGGTTTATGGGAGATTGTTCAGGGCAGTGAGAAGAAGCCCGAGCATCCTCAGAACTTGAGGAGGTGGACCCAAGTTCAAGAGGATGAATTCCTTGCAGAATTAAAAGACTAGGAGAATCGTGATTAGAAGGCGCATTCAGTGCTTGTGCAGACCATTACAAAGGAGGTCTCACCGGCCATGCAAACTCTTACCAATGCACATCAAGTATGGTCCAAATTGGAGGATCTCTTTGCTCAAGATTCATCGATGCGAGTAGTTACTTTGCAAGGGTAACTCTACGGTCTGTTATTTCCTGCTAGCAGTTCTATGCAATCATTCCTCATGAAGGCCAAGGTTATCCATGACCAGTTACTCGCAATGGGTGCTGCTTGTCCTTTGCTCAGTTGGCTGCACTTATCCTCACCAAGCTTCCCCCGGAGTATGATGTGGTTTCTCGAGCTTTGAGATGCCAGGTCACAACCACTCAATTGGATTTTGATTACCTTAGCTCCCTTCTCTTGGAAGAAGAGTCCATCCTCGTTTCTCAGGGTAAGATCAAGGTGTCTCTTAACAGTTCAGATCAAGCACGCACTTCAGCTCAAAAGAAAGGTCGGAGTCATTGCTTCTTGTGTGGGAAGAGAGGACATTTGTCTAAGGATTGTTTGTCCAAGAAGGACAAGACCAAGGGCAAGTCCTCATCTTAGAAGAAGGACAAAGACACGACACAGGACAGTGATTCAGATACTTCTTGTAACTCGTCTAGGGCTCCCAGGGCGCTTCCGGCTCGGGAGGACCAAGATAGTGTTCTTCTCTGGTGTACATGATGTTTTCCCCATGTGCTTCCAGCTAGAGGAGGCTTGTGGGCGGGAGAGGGGTTGGTAGCAGCTCCATTTTCTGGTGCATGGGAACCGTGAGTTCCAAGCATTAAAAATCTTGCAGGACAAGGTCATCTTTGGTGTAGCAGAGACTATGGACAGGATCTGTTCCAAGTTCATCGTTCGAGGTTTTGGAACGTGATGTGTTTACAGCCCACTGTTGGGGGATAATAGGTGCAATGTGTCCAGCAACTCATCATCTTATTCTTGGAGTTCACTGCACATTGGTGTGGGAATTCGGAGCCAAGCAAAGTTCTTTGTTGTTCGTGGTGGCATTGTGTTTCAAGGAAGAAGGTTGGCGGGTGCTCTCTCTGAGGTGATTCCGGTATCTACAGTACTAGAGGGTCCATGGTTGCATCTTCATCAGCTTATCTTCTTCAAACTCTTGCACACTGAGCTGCAGCCTGCAAAGGGGATGGTAGAATATTGTGCATCGCAGTGTATTGGGGTTTTTTCCTATTTATTAGGTTTTATCCATTTTCTCCTTGTTTAGTAGGTTATGGAGCAATCGGCCAGCTCCTAGGGGCAGTCGGTCAATTCCCTGCTTCATTATATATAGCAGCTCCTCAAATTCACTTGTAGCATCCAATCCAAGCACAGTGCAACGCTTCTCTTGCTGGCTATTGCCATTGTAATAAGCTTCATGCTATAATAAAAGGTGATCTTGTCATCATGCTCTCTCTCTTTCCTTGTCTATGCTTCCACCTGTGCATACTCCAACACACAAAAGATAGCATGTGCACACCCTTGGGCAAGTGCAGGTGCCAAGCGCCAAATGATGATGTGGCATGTTGTGGACCTAGCCAACAACAGTAAAACAAACCGACCAGTATATGGATGCATATATATATGTGGGTAGGCAAATCGTTATAATCATCTACTTTCCTCAGTGTTGGACTTCACAAAGCGTTTCTCCGATAGGCGAAGTGCTAGCCAGGAGTGTACAATAGGTCATGGCTGCAGTTGACGTTTTCACTCAGCCATATCCATTGTACTAGAAATTCAGTTGTATTACTTCTTTCTTGTACATAATATAAACAGTAGTTTAGGACTCTTATTTGTGCTCTATGTGATTCCGCCGCACTCTTCCTTCTATCTCTATAAACCCTTGTAAATAGGCACAAGTGTTCTACATACCAGCCATACACATGGGCCATATTTGCATCCCAAAGGAGTCTCGAGTGAGCAAGCCTGCTCCATCTTCCGTGCCACAGGCGCCCCCGACCAAGAGCACCGACCAGCACGTCCTCTAGAGAGCAACACCTCCGTGGTTCCAGAGACCCAGACCCTACAGCTCCAATTCCAGGACTTGCTTCAGCAGCACATAGATGCACTCCCATAGGTAGTGGACATCAAGGCCAGATACTCGGTCCATGAGGAGGATGACACTTTAGGAGTTCAGACACATGAGGCTTTTCGACTGCCCACTACATTTTTACTTAGGGCCTACATAGTACGTTGGCCCTGATTTTTTTCGTTCAGCAGCTAGTTTTTCATTTTTCATGTTGTCTTGACATCTAGTGATCACATGTAACATCTTTTCAGTCTCATACACCCTTCGAGTCTTTCATAGACCTTAATAACATCTTTCTTTCTCTACACAAGAATGTAAGCTAAACATGACCATGATATGGTTGATTCCAGGACTCATATGCACAAGTACATAGCTTACACTGACTGCACAATTGACTGCTGGTACTTATCAAGTCACTAATGCATTCATCCACCAAAAAGGTGTTACTAAAGTGCAAAAATACCTGGATAGCGAGGTCACGTGTTGGTAGAACAATAAGGGCACGTAATCTTCTTACAACACGTGATGATAGCATCTGGGCTATTGGCAATGCATATGCTAGTGTTTTCCCACTACCTGTCGGGGAGCATATACATAGATCTCGTTCTCCTCCTCCCGGTCCAACAGTTTGTCGCCAAACAGCTACTTGGACAGGAAAAAGAGCTTGAACCCCACTTTTATGGAGTGCTGAAACAAGCCTGCGAATAAAGAAATTGGGTCAGTTCCAGCTAGATCAATTGAGTATTGCTATTGAAACATGATGCAAAAATTTATTTAAAGAGACTAGACTATCGATAGGTTCCTACACATTACCTTACCAATGGTTTGAGAGCTTGGATTTTTTAATGCTAGGGGGCTCCGTTCATCTACCTACCATAGATTCTTATCAACTAGTCAAAAATAAGAAAATTGTTTTGTGGCAATGTTTTATGGGGCTTTGTGCGCTTTCAAAAAAACCATTTGTATTGCTTCTAAAGCTTTGTTTGTACTAGTATGTCCTTTATTTCATTCATTTTCTTATGGAGTTAAATGAGTGTTCTCACAAGGAAAATTAGAACTTTCCAAGAAATAGACCCATCCAATGGCAAAATGCAGTACACATTAAGAAGCCCTCCAAATCATGTGTAATAAAACCAAGAAGGTTGAGCAGGAAGGAAGCCACAAAAGGGTAGTCGATATCACTGCAAATACGAATGCTAAGGATGGCTATCCTACTCTCCTCAGCAGCATGGAAGCTGCTGTGCAATGTATGGATGGTGTTAATCCAAATGCCACTGACTACTCCACTGAAAAGTTGCCAAGAAGATCCCAAACCCCCAGCAGAGTCAAAAGCGACACTATTCGCAGATAAGCACAAGGAGATGTCAAATGCATCAGGCCTCACATGTGCCAGGACATGTTCAGAATAGACTAGGTGTGTTCTGGCCACCTGTTATGTAATTCACCTACAAGCATGCAGGGCACAACCAGACATCAAATAGTAGCCGACAAACAGTCGACATTGCAGGTGACACAAGGCACTACCACGTGGCAATGATGATGTGGCGGTGGTGGTGATGTGGCAGTCAGGTACAAGTGGTCAACAGCAATACTATTGGCTAACTAGGAGCATTGGTGCATACATATGCATGGGTAGCCAAATCATCATATTCACCTGTTTTCCTCAATGTTGGACTTCACAGAGCATTTTTCTATAGGCGAAGTGTTAGCCAAAAGTGTACAGTAGGTCGGAGGGTTGTGATTTGACTTCTTCATTCTCGCCATATCTTGTACTTGAACTTCAATTGTATTACTTCTTTTTTGTACATAATACTAAGTAGTAGTTTAGGACTCTTGTGTGTGTTGTATGTGTGATTCCACATCACTCTTCTATCTATCTCTGGAAAACCCCTAGCACATAGGCACAAGTGTTCTACTTGATAGCCTAGGGAACCTGTAAATTTTTTCCTTTTCTGGCACCCATGTCGTTGACTGTTTGGATAGGGTAGAGCACTTAGATTCCAAGAGTGCACAAGTTCGGGTTTGGGGAAAGTGAATATTTGGATTCCCTTCATTGCCCCACCAAACCCTTACCTCATCGCGTAGGGCTCAAATCCCTCACCTGGTCCTTGATCACTTGATATTTGTGATGGATTCACAAACTCACTAATTTGCTTCTCAGCATGGAGGCATCCATGAACATGCAAGTGGCTAAAATGGAAGCTATATCTGCCCGTCTCCACATGATGGAGTCATCACCTCAAGTACCTAGTATTCTGGATCTGGAATCTACAAGGGCTTGTGCTTCAGAGCAAGTGTTGGATGATTCTGAGGACGAAGTGGCAAAACTTTTATATCACTCGTTTTTGGAAGCTTTTGCTCATGCTCCCAAGGACCGTTCGGCGGTCAGAGCAGGTTGAGCAATTTGTGGATGGTTTAAAATCATCTTTACACGTAAACATTTGCGCACATCGGCCCCATGATCTTTCATATGCAGTTTCTTGCTACAACCCTCAAGACACGTATTGGAGAATGTACAGACGGAAGCATAAACTGAACAAGAGAGAGAGTAGAGAGAGCTTGTGGACAAGATCACCTTTTATATTAGCAATAAGCTTTACAATGGCAATCAGCCAGCAAGGGATGTTAAGCTTGTGCAAAGGAATGGATGAGAAAGTGAATATGAGAACCAGCCTTATATAGTGAGGATGTGACCTAATCGACTTCCTCTAGAACACGCCACCAGCTCATGACTCACTCTACAAGGAAAAAATACATATAATACCCAAAAATAGGTACTGCCCAAATACACTGAGATGCACTAGTTCTAACACCCCCTCTACAGCTCATAGTGTGCAAGAGTCTGAAAGAAGATAAGTTGATGAAGATGCAACCATGGACCCTCCAGCACCACGAATACTAGAATCACCTAGGAGGGAGCACCCGCCAACCTGTTTCCTCGAAATGAAATGCCACCAGGAACAGCAAGGAACTTTGCTTGGCTACGAATTCCCACACCGCGCCCATAATCTCCAACAGTGGACGGAAAACACATCACGTCCCAAAAGCCTCGAACAATGAACTCCAAACAAATCCAGTTCATAATCTCTGCTACACAAAAGATAACCATGTCTTGCCAGATGTCTAATGCTCGGAACTCCAGATCACAGTTATCATGCACCAGTAAGTGGAGCTGTAATCAACCCCCTCCCCCGCCCACAATGCATATGCATATGGGCGAAATTGCATGTATACTAGAGAAGTACACCATCTGGGCCCCTCCTGAGCCGGAAGCGCCTTGGGAGCCCTAGAAGTGGTACTCAAAGAATCTGTACCACTGTCGTGTGTCGTGTCTTTGTCCTTTCTCTGAGATGAAGACTTTCCCTTGGTCTTGTTCTTCTTCTTGGACAAACATTCCTTGGATAGATGTCTCCTCTTCCCGCAAGAGAAGCAACGACTCCGACCTTTCTTCTGAATGGTAGAAAGTGCCTAGTCACAACTGTTGAGAGACACCTTCAACTTACCCTATGAAACAAGGACCAACTCTTCCTCCAAGAGTAGGGAGCTAAGATCATCAAAATTCAACTGAGTGGATGTGACCTGGCACCGCAAAGATCAAGAAATCACATCATCATCTGGGGGAAGCTTGGTAAGGATAAGTGCAGCCAGCTAAGCAGAGGACAAAGCAGCACCCATAGCCAGTAACTGGTCATGGATAACATTGGCCTTCATGAGGAACGACTGCATGGAACTCCCTGCAGGGAATAACAAACCGTAGAGTTGCCCTTGCAAGGTAACTGCCCTCATCGACGAATCTCGAGCAAAGAGATCCTCCAATTTAGACCATACCTGATGAGCACTGGTGAGAGTTTGCACAGCCGGTGAGACCTCCTCTGTGATGGTCCGCACAAGCACTGAATGTGCCTTCGAATCCCGATTCTCCCAGTCTTGCAATTCCGCAACGAATTCATCCTCTTGATCCTGAGTCCACCTCGTAGAGTTCTAAGAACGCTCAAGCTTCCTCTTAGTGCCCTAAACAATATCCCATAAACCCTTGTGGATGAACCAGATCCACATTTGAAGCTTCCAATGGGCATAGTTGGGTCCTTTCAACTTGTCATCCCTGTTTGTAAGGGGGGAGCCGTATCCACAACAACAAAGAACACAAATCTCAGCTCTCCAAGACTCCTCTCAAGTGCTTTCCAACGAAGCGAGGCTCCAGAACCAATCAGCCCCCTCTCAAACCTGAGAGAGACATAGGCTGGACAGCAGCAAAACAATCCAAAAACCACCGGGAACCTCCTACCGGAAGGGCGGGGACTCATGAAGCAAGAAGAAAAATGTAGTGCCACTAGTCTGGCAACAACATATGCAAGAGAACTCACCAACAACTGATGCCAGAGTAGAAAACACAGCCACAACTCCAACGCTTGCCGCTATAGAAGAAAACGAGCCAAGAACCTTCACATCTTGCCTCTGTAGAAGAAAATGCAGCCAAGCAGACTGGCCGACAGCAAACAAAGGGCTGGCTGGACCAGAAAACCCAGCAAATGTAGGAAAGAGTTGTTAAGGTTAGGGTTTTGGAAGGCACACCAATAGGAAGCGTGAGAGAGAGAGAGAGAAACACGTTTGCTCATATATTGATAATTATAAAAAGAGTACGATAGCCACATATAAAAGATGTGACCTAAAGTGTGTTCACATGGTCCGGCCATAAACTCTGCCAGGTGGACCAAACCACTTATAAACCGCTATAAGTGAAACTAAGCTAAACTGGGGGGAAAAAACCTCCACTACTGAAGTAAAAAGTGCCCCAGTAACCTACTGATGATCACTAGCACTCCCTTGGGTGCATACACACAGCATAAAACCCAACAAACCCCCCTAGAGTGATATGTGATCACTGTACATCATCCACCAAAAGGAAACAAATTCAAAGCAGTGCGGAATGCTTCGAATTTCGGACGTGGTAGTGCCTTGGTGAAGATGTCTGCCACATTCTGATCTGTAGGGCAGTAAATCAGACTGATATCACCTGCCTGGAGTCTCTCCCGAACAAAATGAGAGTGAATCTCAATGAGTTTCGTGCGAGCATGAAACACAGGATTCCTGGCCACGGCAATGGCACTCTGACTATCAGTATAGATAGGTGTAGGCTCCTCCACTGAAATATCCATATCAGTCATAAGACGACGCAGCCATACACACTCAACGGTAGTAGTGTAGGCTGCTCTGTACTCTGCCTCACAAGACGAAGTGGCCACTGTGGTTTGTTTCTTGCTTAGCCAAGAAATACATGAAGACCCAAGAAAGAAACACATTCCACTAGTGGAATGTCTGGTATCAAAATCACCAACCCAATCTGAATCGCTGTAAGCATATAGCTGCATGTCACCCCCCTCAGGATAAAGCAATCTAAGAGACAAGGTATCCTGCAAATACCGAAATACACGCTTCACGGGCTGTGCATGAATCTACTCAACTGAGATACGGCATACTGAATATCTGGCCATGTAGTACACAAGTAAATAAGGCACCCAACAGCCTGAGCATATATAGTGGCATCAAATAAAATACTGTCATCTTGTAGCGACAGTTTCATCCCAGGCTCCATAGGAGTGCTGATAGGCTTGCAATCCTGAAATTTGAACTTCTCCAGAAGTTTAGCAACATACCGAGATTGCAACAACCCAATGCCTCTGTTATCCTGCACAAACTGTATGCCCAAATAGTAGTGTACGAGCCCCAAATCAGACATGGCAAATGTCTGTTGTAGAATCTCTTTAAAAGCTGCAATTTTGTCATCATTTGATCCCGTGAGCAAAAGATCATCTACATAAAGACTGATGACCAGCAGATCTTTCTCTTCTTTCTTTACATACAAAGTGGCTTCTGATGGACTGTTCACAAAGCCTTGAGTGAGCAGGAAAGCATCTATCTTTGCATACCAAGCTCGTGGAGCTTGTTTCAAACCATACAAGGCCTTTTTCAGCCTGCATACTTTCCCTTCATAACCATGTTCTGAAAAACCTATGGGCTGATATACATAAACTTCCTCCTCGAGGTCCCCATGTAGGAAAGCAGTCTTGATGTCCAACTGATGAACAACCCAACCACGATGTGCAGCCAATGCAATGACACTCCTAAGTGTCGACATACGGGATGTAGGAGCAAATGTCTCCTCATAATCGATGCCCTTCTTCCGTGCATAGCCCTTTGCAACTAGACGGGCTTTGTACCTGTCAATGGATCCATCTGCATGTCTTTTCAACTTATAGACCCACTTAGTACCAATGGCTTTCTTGCCTTTGGGCAAATCAACCAAATCCCATGTTTGATTCTTTTTAATAGAATCAAGTTCATCCTGCATGGCTTTGTTCCAATGCACATTGTCTCGTGCATCCACAAATGAATCAGGCTCATCATCATCCTGTAAACTAGCTGCCATAACCATATTTAAATCCATGATGTGTGCATGCTCATTGGTCCGTGTCTCCCTACGAGTACGGCCAGCAAGAGGAGCATCTAGATGGCTGTCCTGTAATGTCCTCAAATACCATCTAGGTATATGTCTGACTTGTGGAGCCTGTTGCCCCATATTTGGCTCAACTTCTGGCTCAATCTCCTGCTGAATTTCTGCACCACCTTCATGATTAGCTGGCTGCCCTGCACCCTCATGGGTTGGATCACCAACTGTGGAATGAAACTCCATAGGTAGTAGGCCTTCAAACACATCATTTTCAGCCTGATTTGCATCATAACTAGCCATGGATAATTCTGATTTTTCATCAAAAATCACATCCCGACTAGTGAATATCTTCTTGGACAGTGGGTCATATAACCGGTAGCCCCTGCTCTCACCGCTGTACCCAACAAAAATACATTTTGTGGCTTTATCATCCAACTTCCTCCTCAACTCTTTGGGTATGTGTGCATATGCAAGACACCCAAAAGTACGAAAGTGTGATACCGAAGGCTTGCGGCCATGCCAAGCATAAAAAGGAGTAATGGAAACCAATGCCTTTGTGGGCCATCGATTCAAAATATGACAAGCACACATAACAGCTTCCACCCAAAAGACATGTGGTAGCTTCTTTCCCCATAACATACATCTGGCCATCTCCATGAGTGACCGATTCTTCCTTTCTGCAACCCCATTTTGCTGTGGAGTATAAGCAGTAGTATACTGATGCTTGATACCTGTACTCTCAAGAAAGGAATTCAACATGTGTGACAGATATTCCCCCCCTCGGTCAGAACGGAGGGTCTTAACCTTGCATCCTGACTCTGTTTCAGCAAGTGCTACAAAGGCCAAAAATGCATCATATACCTGTGATTTCCGTGTCAACGGATAGACCCAGCATATACGAGAGAAGTCATCAATAAATGTAGCAAAATAGAAGCAACCTCCTAATGACTTCGTCTGCATGGGACCACAAAGATCACTGTGTATAAGCTGCAACTTTGCAGTTGCTCGTAGAGCCTGATCACGTGGAAAGGAAAACCGATGCATTTTTCCCAAAATACATCCTTCACATATGTGATCTGGAGGCTTCTCCATAAGAGGTAGGTCTGTCAACATGTTATGTCGTTGCATAAGCATAAGACTACCAAAATTTACATGCCCCATGTGCGCATGCCATAATTTCGCATCAACCATAGCTGGAGTAAGAGTGAATGCATGATAAGCGAACTGATCCACTGGCTGAAATGCATCCAACTGATAGAGTCCATGACATAATGTACCAGTAAGCATCAAGGTCAAAGCATTAGCTTTGTCTCTGACCATGCATTTGTCATCATCAAAGTTGACTTGCATACCACACTATGCTAAAGAAGAAATGGACAACAGATTCTTCTTTATCCCTGGTACATATAAGGCATCTGTAAGGCGAAGAATAGAGCCATCAATGGCTGTGAGCTGAATCTCCCCAATGCCACGAACTGGATATGAAGCATTATTGGCACACTGAACGGACTTGCCAACAGGGGCAGGGCATACATTACAAAACAAATCCCTGCGAGATGTAATATGCTTTGAAGCACCACTATCAAAATACCAAGTACATGCATGCTCAGTCACACTGAGTGCCTGTGAAGACCAAGAGGCATCATAACTGCATGTGTAGAAACAGTAATCCCTGTCTACAACAAAGGAAGCAGTCTCCGGAGGAGCTTCAGAGGCATCTTTTATAGACATCCCAGACTCCTCCTCCTTCTCTTTGGCAATCCTCTTCCTACACTCTGTGATGTAGTGACCTGGCTTCTTACAGTAATGGCATTTGCCCTTCTTCTTGGGCTGTCCATCACCTTTCTTGGTATCCTGAGATGAACCACCATCACCTGAATTCTGATTTGAACTCTTTGGCTGAAACTTGCCTTTCCCTTTTTGACCTGTCACAAATGCTTGTTCAGCACTTGTGTTCGTGTTCATGTTCATGTTCTTCCTGATTTGCTCTTCCTGTAACAAGAGAGCAACAAGTTCCTGATACTTTAGGGGCTCAATAGCATTCCTCATGCTAAGGTTCAAAGAGGTATGAAAAGCCAAGTAGGATCTTGGCAAAGAGTTTAAGATGGTGGATACAAGCTGTCTCAGGAATAATCTCATCCACATTGATGAGTTGCTCTCTCAAATCCTGCAGCTTGTTCAAGTGGCTAGACATATCATCTCCTTCATGCATCTTCTAGTTTTCCAGCTCTCTTTTCAAAAATGAGATCCGTGCCTCATTACGAGCAGCATACATCTACTCCAAAGTCACCCATGCATTCCGTGAAGAGCCAGCTGAACGAATATGAGGTATAATAGACCTCTGTACTGACAATGCAATAAGTGATAAGGCTTGTGCATCTTTGGCATCCCATGTCTTCTGGGCATTTGTTCTTTGAACAGACTGTGGCTGAACCGGTGCCTGTGCCTGTTGTCCTCTTCCACGAGCACCCCCTTGAGGAGGAGTCTCAAGAGCCAATGGACCTGGACGTGGTTCATCACCACTAACAAAATCCCAAAGACCTTTTGCCACGAGCACATTTCTCAGCATGAAACTCCACAAGGAGTAATTCGTGCCATCCAACTTGTCTTCCTTAGACAAGTACGTGAACACATCACTCTGCTGTTGATTTGCCATTATGCCAGTGCACAAGGTTGTACCTGTGTATCAAAAAACCCAAAAACAACAACCCTGAAAGCAACTGTACTCCACTGAGTACAACTGACCCAAATATGCTTGCACTCTCAATCCTCTGAATGTGCAAAACAATGCACCACTGAGAGTCTGAGACTAGTAGAGCAACAAAAGTGGCTCACACAGTGCCAAAATGCCCAAAATTTCTGCACCCAAAGCCTTGCAAAAGCCTGTAGAGGTTTCTTTGCAAGAAAACCTCTGTATCTGCCAGAAAAACTCTCACAGAAAAAACGCCCAAATTTCAAAACATGTAAAGCTTTAAATTTTACCCGTGTGATTTTGCAGGTGCTCATCGTCTGCTGTCTGCTATACGGAGCAGACTGTACGTTGTACGGACTGTACAAAACAGTAGATCAGGCTGTACGGCAGGCAGCAATACGACGTTTGTACGGAATAGCTGTACGGAACAACCGGCGCCTGTATGGACAGGCAGCAGGACTGTACGGTTGTCTGTGCAGGACTGTACGTGAGCTGGAGATCGGGCAGATGAGTGGCTGCAGCAGCTGATGGCGAGGGCCTGTACGGGCAGCTGATGGCGAGCTGTACGGACAGGGAAAGCGAGGCTGCTCTGATACCAAAGTGTAGGAAAGAGTTGTTAGGGTTAGGGTTTTGGAAGGCACACCAACAGGAAGCATGAGAGAGAGAGAGAGAGAGAGAAACACGTTTGCTCATATATTGATAATTATAAAAAGAGTACGATAGCCACATATAAAAGATGTGACCTAACGTGTGTTCACATGGTCCGGCCATAAACTGTGCCAGGTGGACCAAACCACTTATAAACCGCTATAAGTGAAACTAAGCTAAACTGGGGAAAAAACCTCCACTAACTGAAGTAAAAAGTGCCCCAGTAACCTACTGATGATCACTAGCACTCCCCTGGGTGCATACACAGCATAAAACCCAACAGCAAAGTAGTGAAACGCAGCTACTGTTAGGGACTGATCTGCAGCCAGGAGGAGTTATGGAAGAAAACACAAGGCACTAGAAAGAGATGACGGGCAGATTCGCAGAATAGTGGAGCAGCCTGAACCTAAACGAGTGATACCATGTTGGAGAATTCACAGGAGGAACCATAAACTAAACAAGAGAGAGAGTAGAGAGAGCTTGTGGACAAGATCACGTTTTATAATAGCAATAAGCTTTACAATGGCAATTAGCCAGCAAGGGATGTTGAACTTGTGCAAAGGAATGGATGAGAAAGTGAATATGAGGACCAGCCTTATATATATAGTGAGGATGTGACCTAGTCGACTGCCTCTGGAACAGGCCGACCAACTCATGACTCACTCTACAAGGAAAAATACATATAATACCCAAAACAGGTAGTCCGGGCTCTTCAACTAGACAACTTGGAGGATTTAGCGGCGCATAGATGGCGCATTTTGGACGGGCATGGACACTTAATCAATGCCGATTTGCTCAAGGAGTCACCTCCATCATGGCCGGAGGACCACCACATTGATCTTATTCCTCGTGCAGAGCCTCCGGCTACCTTCAGCAGGATGATGTCTCGGATCTTCCAACCTTTCCATGGGATATTCATCATTGTCATCTTGTATCATATCTTGGTCTTTAGCGAGACTAAAGATGAGCATGGAAAGCATTTGGAGACGACCTTGTGGTTGATTGATGCCCATATGTTGTGGCTTCACCCTCAAAGACTGAGTTTTTCATGGTCGAAATTTCATTTTTGGGACATGTCATCTCCGAGGATGGAATAAGATTGAGGCCATTGTTTTGTGGCCCATACCAAAAAATGTACGACCATATAGTCTTTTATCGGTGTTTTGTGGAGCATTATGCCCGAGAGACCAATCCCCCGAAAGGAGGATCGGATATTTTGTTGGACTCCGATTGAGTAGTCCTGTTTTGAGAAGCTCAAAGTTATTATGTCATCTACTCTTGTTCTCCGGTTATTACCGGATTCGGATGAGCCCTTAACAGTTTTTTGCAACGCTAATAAAGACGGCCTTGAGTAATGTTGTAGCGGCATGGGCACTTGGTTGCCTATGAGGGTTGACAGCTCCGTGGTGTTGAGTTGCAGTATTCCACATATGACCAAGAAGTTGCTTACAGTGATGCACACCCTTCAGAAGTGGCGCCACTATTTGATTGCTTCGGAGTTCCGGATCCATACGGATCATCAGTCTCTCAGATATTTGTTGACACGGTCACAACAAGACTTGTCTCCCCACCAATTACAGTGGTGGCATTTTCTCTCTCAGATTACCTTTCAATAAGGAGAATGTGGTGGCATTTTCTTTCTTAGTTTACCTTTCAATAAGGAGAATGTGGTAGCTGACACTTTTCAGTCAAAGGCCACATCTAGTGCACACCGTGGAAAGTTTCCATAGTGATTATTTCATGCCGATGAAGGCAATGTATGCTGAGGACCCGCAGATTTCAATGCCTATCAGATGCTATCTGATATCCTGATGTGCCCTGCATACTCGTAGTTGTCACATTCTCCCTAATTGCATTGCAACCGTCCTCAATGGCATGGCCTCTTGATAAGCTATCAAAAACGGGCGAGTCTCGTCCGTGAACTGATCCTCATCAAACTAGACTGCTTGTTGGATTGGGTAGCCCTTGTGCTTGAGGAGATATCAGAGCTTCTTTCGATGAGAACCCCTGAAACCGATCCCGTCAAGTGGGAAGACTCCGTTGGACACCCGCACGCGTAATAGCACAACTTTAAAACCACAATTTGAAATGGACAACTTAATACAACTTGAAATTGAAATGAAATGAAATGGAAAGATGGACACCAGCACTGGGGCCGGAACGGGCCGACCCCCCCCTCAATATATGATATATTTGTTGGGAGTATTTAACAAATACCATGCTCCATGGGTTCAAAGAACCAGATGATGTCCATGTACATATGAAAACAGTACCAAACAAATAGGCTCGAAGTCGACGATCGAAGTAGAAGTTCGAAGCAGAATGACCACTAACGTGGTCCAGTCTCTACGGTCCTGTGCTTTCACTGGACTCCGCGGAGAGCGCCTCACTGGTGTTCCGAGACCACGCACAAACAAGCGCTCTCGTACTAACGCCTGGCTCTCCCGATCTCAGCACCTTTGGATCGAGGTTCTCCAATAGAGCTTGGACTACCCGGCACCGAACGGGTGTTGCCGTGGAGAGAGAGTCCCTTAACAGATTTATCACAAAATACTTTATTTAAATCTGAAAATTCACTTACTTGAAAATGGCAGATGGAAGTCCAATACTCATGGTGTTGGTACGCAGTTACTTGAGAAAAACACCAGGATGCAACAGCATGTCGAGAAGAGCAGCTGCCGTATGGAGAGGACACACAGCATACAACCGCCCTGTTGAGAGAAAATGGAGGCGCCCGCAGTAGACAGAAGAAACAGTGCCCGTAGGCGATATAATACCTGGCTGCAACCTACGCAGCTACCTGCTTGTGTGGTGGGCAGCCCACTGGACAACCTGCGCAGCCCACAACAGAGTGTACAGCCACCAGCAGAGGATAGTATACTGGCGCCTGCAGAAGGAAGAGACGTGGGGAAGCAGCCAACTGTAAAAGAACAGAAACAGCCGCCCTGGTTTGTAAGAGTCGCCTGGCTGCAGAGAGCCGACTGGCTGTAGGAGCAGCCTGTCGGAGAGAGGCAGCATGCACTGTGGGAGAGGCAGCATGCGCAGCCTGTATGGAATAGGCAGGTGGAGCGCACAACCGCCTGGGAGAATGAGTAGCGCAGCCTGACAGCATGCGCAGCAGTTTTGATGCAGCCTACTGTAGAAGAGGCAGCCGACTGTTGGAGAAAGAAGTATGCGCAGCCTGACAGCCAACCACCTTGGAGCAGAAGCATATATAGTTCAGCAGACGCCTGGGAGCATGGGGAGGTGCTTGGGCTGCAGCCTGTAGTGCAGAGGATAGGGCAGCCAGCCGCCTGGGAAAACAAGCGCAAGAGGTGGTCGCCGGATTGTTTTTCTTTTACGAAAGACGATGGAAGCCAATCGCCGGGTGAGACTACGATGGAGGTGAAGGCTTTTTTATTAAAAATAAAGTGGAGTTAAAACCTTAGTATTGGCTGGCTCCCCACGTTTGCATGTGGGTGGCCAGTTCCAAGGTGGGTTGGGTCACCCACCCCCACACACACTTAAGTGGGGCTCCCCACCTTGGCCCCTAAGTGGGTGCCCAAAGGGGGTGCCCACTTTTAAGTGGGTGTGAACAAGTACCCTTATAAATCAAAAGGTTAGAAATAAAAGTATTAAACTAACATGTGCCATATACTTCCCACCTGTTCACATGCACCAAAACTCGTCAGAATACAGAACAGACTTCACGACTCACTGGCAGGCGTCCCCGCTCAGTAAGTAACACGTCAAGCAGGCAAACACAAAAATACATGTCATGCGAAAACAGTTTCAAACATGCAGAACATGAGTGCATGTGCAAATAGTATCATGGATATATCTCCCGTTCATGGAACAAGTACAAAATATCTGTCGGCACAAAACTGGCACGACGTAAAACATAAAAACCTGGTCTTCCTATGGAGTGACAGTCCCATAGGTAAGACACAGTTCCAGGCACGAGTCTCCCTATGGTGTGACAGTCCCATAGGCAAAACACGGCACGAATACTGGCTCTTCCATGGCGTGACAATCCCATGGGTCGAACACAGTCCAGGTCATACACGGGTGGCACAAGTCTGGCTCCCATCCATACGACCATAAATAATTTCAAATGGAGCCTTTCCCGTGGAGGCATGGATCGTATTGTTGTAGGCAAACTCAACAAGTGGAAGATACTTCTCCCATGCAGTCTTTTGATCTGCCACATAACACTTCAATAAATCCAACACGGCTGAATTTGCAGCTTCCCTTTGGCCATCCGTTTGGGGATGATAAGCTAATGAAAACTCAAGCTTAGTACCCATATTATCAAATAAAGCCCTCCACAATAGGCTTGTAGTCCTAGGATCTCTATCCCCAACAATGGATTTAGGCATACCATGATGCTTGAAAATATTAGCAAGAAAAAGCTTTACCATATGATAAGCTTTAATGGTTTTCTTGACGGGCAAGAAATGAGCTTGCTTGCTAAACCTGTCCACAATGGTCCAAATAGCATCATTCCCATGCTGGGATCTAGGCAAGTCCATGATAAAATCCATAGTAATACTTTCCCAAGGTTGCGAGGGAATAGGCAATGGCTGAAGCAAACCTAGAGGTTTTTGCCTGTCAAAATTCACCTTTTGACAAGTAATACATGCACGCACATAAGCCTCAATGTCTTTACGCATGCTTGGCCAAAAGAAATACCTCTGAATCATGCGTGTAGTAGGCATGATACCTCTATGACCAGCATAAGGTGGAGCGTGACATTCGTCCATAACCTTTGGATGCAAATCCTTCACCACACATAGGCAATTATCCTTCATAAGATAACCCTCATTGATAACATAAGAGGCATGTGAATGACCAGCCATCAAATCAGTCCATATATGGCAAAAATCAGCATCCAAATGGTACAAATCTCGCATAGCAGATAAGTCGCCATGAGAGGCCACTGAGACTGCAGCTAGATAAGGCCTCCTGGATAGTGCATCGGCCACTACATTTTTCTTTCCTCGAGTATGCACAATCTGAAAATGAAACATGGAAAGAAAGTTTGCCATTCTCATCTGCTTCTCTGAAAGCTTTGTTTGAGATAAAAAGTATCTCAAGCTTTGATGATCTGTCTTGACTACAAATTCAGTCCCAAGAAGATAATGTTTCCATATCTTTAAGGCGTGAATTACAGCCAAGAGCTCTTTCTCATAGATATCCATATGAAGCTCGGCATCATGCAAACGACAGCTCTCATATGCAACTGCATGCCCTTCTTGATTTAGGATAGCTCCTATGCAATCACCACAAGCATCACATTCAACTACGAATGACTTATGCAAGTCAGGAACAATCAATACTGGACCACATATGATAGCATGCTTGAGCTGCAAGAAAGTATCCTGTTCCTTTGAAGTCCATTTGAAAGTGATTTTCTTCTTTGTGAGATCATGTAGAGGAGTGGCAACATAGCAAAATGCCTTATGAAACGCCTGTAATACGAACATAATCCCAAAAAACTACGTACTTGATGTACGTTTTGCAATTCGGGCCAATTCCGAATGGTCTCTATCTTTGCGGGATCCATTGTAACTCCATCTTTGGATACAATATGACCCAAATAATGAATCTCTGAAAGGAAAAACTCACTTTTCTTGGCATTGATGAAAAGCTTATGCTTCCGCAACTCTTCGAACACTGTGACCAAATGAGTTCTGTGTTCCTGCTCATTCTTAGAGAAAACCAAGATATCATCAAAGAAAACTCCTGTGAATTTGCGATGGGGTCGGAATATCCTATCCATCATACGATTAAACGTAGCAAGAGCATTGGTGAGACCAAAAGGCATTACCAAGAATTCATATAGTCCAAAGGATGTCCTGAATGCAGTCTTATGGACATCTTGTGGTACCACACGTATTTGGTGATAACCACTCTTCAAATCAAGTCTGCTAAAGCAAGTTGAACCATCAAGCTTATCCAAAATATCATCAATTCGCGGAATTGGGAATCTGTTCTTGATGGTAAGCTTGTTCAAAGCTCTATAGTCCACACATACAGAATGATCCGTCCTTCTTTTGAACAAGAAGCACAGGAGAGCAATAAGGTGAGGAACTGGGCTGAACCAAACCTTTCTCTAAAAGCTCGTTTACCTGCTTCATGATTTCTTCTTGTTGTGCAGCACTCACTCAGTATGCGGGTTTGTTGGGTGGAGAACTACCTGGCACAAGATCTATGCGGTGATCTTCGGGCCTTTGGGAAGGTAATTCCCCTGGCAAAGTATCAGCAAAACAGTCATTGAATGCATAAAGAAAATTCAGCCTATCATTAGACATAGCATCCACATTTTGATGATTTGGCACAAGGCTATCTCGCACAAAAACCAAGTACGCAGAAAGACTCTTTTTGATTGCTTTATTAATTTGGATGTGTGATACAAGTGGGATGGAATCCCCTTCTTTGCCAGCATCAATAAAATGCATGCAGCCTTTAAGCATAAAAGAAATCATATTGGACTTGTAGTCTTTGTGGGGTTCAAGCCTATGGTGCCATGGCTTGCCCAACAATACATCACATCCATTTAGTGGAGCAACTAGGAAATGTTCATTATCAAGGTAGCCCTGTATATGGATGCGCAACTTCCCTATCAATGGGGTAACCTGCACCTCTTTACCAATAAATGCAGCTTCGGCTTCAATCTGAGGTCCCATGTTCTCAACCTCAATACCCAATGCAGCTGCCATTTGCATAGAGATGAAGTTATCAGTTGCACAGTCATCAAACATGAATAGTGCGGGCTGATCCTTGATTTGCTCCCAAGCCTTGCAAACCATTCGCTCTTTTGCATCATGACTTGTATTTCCTTGCACATCAGGAACTGCATGTACATTAGCCTTGGTCTGCTTGTCCTCGTGCTTAGGTTTGCGATCTGGGCATTGTCGAAACATGTGGTCTTTGCTACCACAAGAAAAGCATTTTCCATCCTTGGCATATTGCTCTCTTTGCTCCGGGGTTAAGCCGAATTTGTTCTTCCTTGGGTCCTGATCTTTAGATGTGTTATTTTCAGCTTTACCACCCTTGTAGGTGTCCCGGAAGTTCTTTTTAGGTGGCTGTCCACCCTTTTGCAGATTTGGGACAGCCTTGTCTTTCCCCTTTGAACCTCCTTGATCCTGTTTAATCTTGAGCACCAATTGCTCCGTGGCAAGAGCAGAAGCTGTGAGCTGTTGCAAAGTATGTTTCGGGTGCAATTCAATGCCCAAACGATATGTTGGTCCAGAGCGAAACTTCCTTTTTCTTTCATCCTCGGTGATTTGCATAAAGGGAGTTACTTCCAGCAACACTTTCCAGAACTTGTTAACATACTATTGCACGCTTTCATGATCTCTTTGCTCCAGCCTGTCCCACTTTTGAGTGAGAGTTTGCTCCGCATTCGGTGGCAAAAACTAAGCATAGAATCTATCCTTAAATTCCTTCCAGGTGCAGATGGGATCCTTGGTGATTTTTTCAGTGATCCACCAATGAGCAGCAGTCCCTTTCAAAAACATGCTAGCATGGCGTACTTTTGACTTTTCTATGAAGTCCTCATCGCTAAAAGCAATGTCGAACTGTGCCACAAATGCTAACACTTTAGAAGCATCATGTTCACCATGATAGACATCGAACTTCACAGATTTGTCACCTGCTTTAAATTCCTTGAGCTTCCTGGCATGAGGCTCATGGTCTTCTCTTTTTCTTTTCCCCTTATCCAACGGGGCAGCCCTATCTGCATGGGCTCCATGGGCCGTCATAGAAGTTTCATGAGGCACGGTAGCATGTGCTCAACGAACTTGAAACTCAGATGCATGTGACTTACCTGTATATGGCAATGTCTCTCCATGAGACAACTCAGAAGGCAAAATTTTTCTAGAAGCAGACCTGTCACCCTTACCATGGGATACATCTCTTGCATGCATGTGACTTTCATGCCCTCCATAAGCACTGGCATACATATATCTGTCAGGCTTAGTGCCTTCTGGAGAAGATGGATGTCGAGAGGTGACTGTCACCTCTTCCTTTTGCATAAAAGATTTCAGCCTTTGAGATGCAGGATCTCCATGCTTCAAACGAGGTGGATTTCTGAATTTCAGCTCTCCGTCGTTCCCCTCTTTGATGTCACCTTTGCGGAGGAGGTAGGCAAGTGCCAACTCCCTTGGTTTCTTGCCCACTTCCCGTGCCATAGACTCAAAAGTTACATCTACCATTGCATCAGCCTTCCTGGCTTCAATGGCACTTTGCACATGGGGATCTTCATGCAAAAACTTTAACTCTTGCTCTTGAGCCTGCAGAAGTTTTCTCATATGTTCCATTTCAGCCCTCATAGCATCAGGCTCTTGTTCAAGCATGACTGTCTTTCCTGGAGACAGTTGACCCTTTGATTCACTATCATTAACCCTTTCAAGGGGCTTGTGCCTTCCTCGCAGAGCATCAGAATCACGAGAAGCACTAGATGGACCCCTCGAATTTGGCACTTTCAAAGGGTTGCCTTGGCTGTCCATTGTGTTTAAGTGTGCTAAAAGCGGGATGTCCAGTACACAGGTTCGTTTCCCCACTAGAAAGAGGAAAACAACCGTTCTCTGATACCAATGAAACCGATCCCGTCAAGTGGGAAGACTCTGTTGGACACCCACACGCGTAATAGCACAACTTTAAAACCACAATTTGAAATGGACGACTTAATATAACTTGAAATTGAAATGAAATGAAATGGAAAGATGGGCACCAGCACTGGGGCCGGAACGGGCCGACCCCCCCCTCAATATATGATATATTTATTGGGAGTATTTAACAAAGTCTAAAGAAGATAAGTTGATGAAGATACAACCATGGACACTCCAGTATTGCACAGTACCGGATACACCTCGGCGGAAAGAGCATATGCCAATCTGGCTCCTCGAAACAGAAATGCCACCCTGAGAACAGCAAAGAAATCTACTTGGCTCCAAATTCCCACACCAGTGTGCAGTGAACTCCAAGTATATAGAATGATGAGCTGTCGGACAAACCATGCCCATAATCCCCCAACACTGCACTGTGAACACATCATGTCCCAAAACCTCGAACAATGAACTCGGAACATGTCTTGTCCATAGTCTCTGCTACACCAAAGCTGACCTTGTCCTGGTACACCAAAGCTGACCTTGTCCTGCCAGATTTTTAATGCTTGGAACTTCGACTCACGGTTCCCATGCACCAAAAAATGGAGCTGTTAACAACACCCTCTTCCGCCCACAAGCCTCCTCTGGCTGGAAGCACAAGGGGGGAAACCATCTGTATAACTAGAGAAGAACACCATCCTGGTCCTCCCAAGCCGGAGGCGCCATGGGAGCCCTAGATGAGCCACTAGAAGTATCTGTATCACTGTCTTATGTTGTGTCTTTGCCCTTCTTCTGAGATGAAGACTTGCCCTTGCCCTTGTCCTTCTTCTTGGACATGCAGTTCTTAGACAAATGTCCTCTCTTCCCACACGAGAGCAACTATTGCGACCTTTCTTTTGTATTGAAGCAAGTGCTTGATCAGGACTTTGATCTTACCCTCAAAAACAAGGACGGACTCTTTTTCCAAGAAAAGGGAGCTGAGATCATCAAAATCCAATTGACTTGTGGACGAGGCAACACCCATTGCCAGTAACTAACTGGTCATGGATAACCTTGGCCTTTATAAGGAATGACTGTATAGAACTACCAATAAGAAATGCCAGACTGTAGAGTTGCCTTTGCAAAGTGACTGCCCTCATCAATGAATCTCAAGCACAGAGATCCTCCAACTTGCACCGAACTTAATGTGCACAGGCAAGAGTTTGCACGGCCGGTGAGACCTCCTTCGTAATGGTCCGCACAAGCACTGAGTGCACCTTCGAATCACGATCCTCCCAATCTTGTAAGTCCACAAGAAATTCATCCTCCTGAACCTGTGTCCAACGCCAGAGTTCTGAGGGCGCTTGGGCTTCTTTCACTACCCTGAACAATCTCCCACAATCTCTTATGGATGAACCAGATCCGCTTATTCAGCTTCCAATGAGCATAGTTGTTTCCGTCCAACTTGTCCTCCTTGTTCGTAAGGGGGGAGCCATATCCACAGCAACAAAGTACACTGCAAAAACACAAATCTCAGCACTCCAAGACTCCTCTCGAGCACTTTCGAACAGAGTGAAGCACAAGGACCAATCAGCCCCCTCTCAAATCTAAAAGAGAAAGGAGCTAGACAACAGCAAAACAGTTCACCGCAACGCACTAGAAACACCCAACCGGAGGGAGGGGAAGCAGGGAAAGTAGGGTTGTCAGGGCTGGTTGCCAAGTTGCACCACACGCGAATAAACCTCCTCCATAAGCTGTCATGACTGTAAAAATAGCCACTACACCAGCAGCCACTGCAGAAAATGCTTAGAAAAAGCAAAACGCAGCCACCTTGGACTTGCACAGGGCAGGAGCACCTCCAGGAGAAAAATGCTGATGTGGAGCAGAGTCACACGATACGGCCGTTTCAACCCCTAGAAACCCGTTTCTCCCTTTCTGGTGACTACGTTTCCACCCCTAAAAACTCATTTCCCCGTTTCCATTCCTCCAACGTTTCTGTTCCCATTTATCGTTTCTGGTGACTACGATGTGGAGAGGCAGAAAACGCAAGTTCAGCAGAAAACACAGCCACCGACTGAATTCAAAAACACGGGAGAGAGAAGGGGATCAAAAGGTAGATGGGCAGCCGGGACCTAGTCGTCGGATACTGTGTTGCAGTATGCACAAGTGGAAGCATAGACAAGAAAAGAGAGAAAGAGAGAGAGAAAAGGAGAGAGAGGAAATGTTGACAAGATCACCTTTATTAAGCAAGAGACTTTTACAATGGCAATAGCCAACAAATAGGCATTACAATGTGCAAGGATTGGATACAGCAAGTGTGATGAGGGAGGCCCTTTATATAGGGAGGCCAAAAGCTAGCTGACTGCATGATGATAAAGTTGGCTGACTGGCCCCCCATAACCCATAAAACATGTGAAAAATGCATAAAACCCCAATAAAAGGCACAGTTCCCAATACATTGAGATGCACAATATTCTAACAGTTTGTCAACCTCGCGGACTTGCTTTGTCTGCACCTTCCGTATTTCTTCTCGAACCTGTTGCAATAGCTAGTCCGAATCCTAAACCACTTGGTATGCGCCATAGTTTCCTGTTAAAGTTTCAAAAACTCGATCAGGTTAATATTTGGATGTCCACATACCACCTCAAAGAGTCTTTTTGCTCGTTGCCTCCACTGTATCATTGAAAAATGCATAAAACCCCAATAAAAGGCACAATTCCCAATACACCAAGATGCACAATATTCTAACAATTTGTCAACCTCGCGGACTTGCTTTGTCTGCGCCTTCAGTATTTCTTCTCGAACCTGTTGCAATAGCTAGTCCGAATCCTAAACCACTTGGTATGCGCCATAGTTTCCTGGGGAAGTTTCGAAAACTTGATCAGGTTAATATCCGGATGTCCACATACTACCTCAAAGAGAGTCTTTTTGGTCATTGCCTCCACTATATCATTGATGGCATGCTCCAGCAATGGCAAGAACTCCTCCCAAAGAGTTTGGTGCTCCTGCCAATAACACCACACCATCGTAATCATAGTCTTGTTCATGCTCTCGGTCTGGCCATCTACCTAGGAATGAAGGCTGGTACTGAACTATAACTTCGTCCCCAACCCATAGAACAAGACCCTCCAAAAACCTCCAGTGAATTTTGGATCATAATCCTCTTCGAACATCCTTCCCAAATGAAAAGCCTAGCCACCTCCTAAGCATCTGCGTCTGACTTGCAAGGAATAAGGTAGGGTTGCTTACTTAGCCGATCAACAATTGTAAGAATACAATCATTCTAGGAGCTCTAGCTCTTCAGCAAAGTCCCTCCCATGGCAACTTTGGAATTGGCAATGGGTGAAGCTTACCGGTAGCATTCTTGGTGTCTAGCTTTGACTTATGACAAACCTGGCAGAACTGTACGTTATGATGAACATCTTGCTTCATGTGAGGCCAAAAGAAAAGATGGGATAACTTCTCCAATGTCGGCCCCTCACCACGGTGGGGAACATCATCTGCCTCGTGTAGAAGCACTTGGCAGAAACCACCACCCTTGACGACACAAAGTCAATCCTTGTAGTACAACCACCCATCCCGTATGGAGTATTCTGAAGCAATGCTATGCACACATTTGCTCCAGGTAGACATAATGTTACATTTTGCTTTGGTTTAAGTTAAAGGGTAGGTGGCCATACCTTTGAAATAAGTCAAGCCATACCAAAAACTTATTCTGCCTGAGTCATCCTTGTAGGAAAAGAGTGGCATAGCTTTACAAAACTCCAGTCCCCACCCAAGTGTGCAGCAAACAGCCTCGGGGACCCCAAATGCTCGTTCTACCCTTTGAATAGGAGCTGTTAACAAACCCAACCCCTCCGTCCTCAGATCCCGACAAATTAGCACTCATGCTCACGGTCTGGCTGTCTCGGAGCAGAGACGAAAAATCTGCATTTAATGCCCCGACGCCCCTCATGGCACCCAGGAAGGTGTCTTCTACCCCAGGCCATCTTTGCCTACACTCCACAAAGTATAGCAACAGAACGTTTCAGTCTTCCAACGCACGATGCTTCTTTGAAGGCAGAACTTGATATGGATCGACAGATTGCATGGAGCATAGTGACCATCTTCTTTGAAGGCAGAACCTGATATGGATCGACAGACATACCTGGGGTCCAATCCAGCAACTTGCTCGAGGGGCAGGGTAGGAAAGGAGTCAATGTCGATAGGGTTTCGCATCCACGGCAAAGCAGGTAAGGCACGTGTAGCTGCACGAGCAGAGCCCTCTGCTGCTTCTAGTTTTACATCAGGAGGAGGAGGGTCCTGCTCTTGCTTGTTTGTGGAAACCTCTTCTCGCGCCCGCTTCCCCATCGGTAACTCTCACTAAGTCGACGTTCGGGGCTGGGGCAGCTGACCTTACTGTCACTCACAGTCGAGGAATATATTTCAGTCTATAAAAATTGTACTCTAAGAACCTTTGATCAACAATAGATAGATTCTTGTACTCTTCAGGGTGTAATTCCCCAAGGTTGGCCCTTCATTCTTGTGTATAACTATTCAAGTGCTATTGCCTTGTCTATGTTGTCTAGTTGTATCAAAAATTGTGACTTGTTAAACATCACAGAAGGGCTTGCATTTTTTACGTCCTCGATCAATTTTTTATGGCGGTAAGTTACTGTGTTATGTGATTCTTTTTGGCAAGCCTATCATGTACCCTAATGTATTTTCTTCTATTTGGCACACAAGTGATGCTATAAATTATGTCTTGCTTCTTATATCCTTACGCAGGTGCCTTGTGACAGATTTATAACATATTGCAATCGTGGTTATCTATTTTTGTTAAAGGATCATTGATGTTGGTTGTATAGCTCCTTATTAAAGGCTCATGTAATTTTCTCTATTATTATTATTGATCGGGTTGCATCATGTCCATGGTTGAACTCATCCATGAAAACTATTAGAGAAGTATTAGATTTATGGTAGTATTGTACTGTGACGCCATATACTTATACCATGGGCACTTTTGTCCCACTGGGGTTTTTTCCATGGCCATCCAAGTGTGAACGGGCACCTTAGGGTTACCTAGTATATAAGCAACATCATCCTCAGTTTAGGGTTACTGCTCATTTGTATTTTTGCTTTGTACTTGTAGAGAGCTTCATCTCTCTCACACTTTACACCTCTGGGTTCTTGTCTTTGAGCAGTGTGTTTGTCTGTGTCCAGCTCCATTCTATGAGCTAAGAGTGGTGCTTCCAAGCTTTCCATAGCCTTGTTTTTTCTTTTTGGTTTTCTATCAATTTGCAGCTCTTCATCATCAACGGTTGGTGTTTGAAGCTTTCTTATTCAAGCTTTCATAACTTCCTAGGAGGCTTCTCTCTCTCAACAGTGAAGGAGACTAGTTCACCACAGCAGTTACTGCATGGTAGATAGAATTGCCCAATTCTACAATCATTTTCATGTGCAATCACTCGATTCTATAATTGTTTTTACATCAATGATTCCTATTTACAATCGTCAACGATTTCAAAAGACTAATCAATTTCAAAAGTCGGATCGTCACAGCAATCCTACTTTAACGATTCTACTTTCTATGATCGAACGATTCCACTTTTTTGGATCAATGACCAATTTCACCTTTTTGGATCATTCAATTCCACTTTCTCCAATCGATTGATTCCACTCGTTCGAGCCTACTTCTTTAATCCTCTAATTTCCAAGTTGGATCACCCAATCAATCAACGATCCGAGTCGGATCATCGGATCCATCAACAATCCAAAACTCCAATCGACGATTCTACTGTTAATTTTTAGCATTTTCTGATTGTTTTTATTAGTCGTGAACTCTATGATCAAGTGGGGACGCCCATGCAATCATTACTTTCATATATTAATGTGGGTGATGCCATTATTTTAATTTCATATGTGAAGTATGTAGATCGGGTCAATATTTTTGTATGGGATGTGCCTTTTATTTATATCATTTTCTAGGATTAATGTGTTTAATTAGCTATGTCCACTGGTGTGAAATAGTTAGGATTAATGTGTTGTGCTTACTAATGTTATTTTGGTGTAGGCAATGATTGAGTGGTGGACTATGTGTTAGTCACGCATGGAACATGTGTTGGACCATAATGAGAAATCTTGGAAGACATCTAATCACTTCTTAGGTTTTCATATTTGGCATTTATATTTTTTGGAAGGCCTTAGTCTCAAACCTTTGTACATACCAAATAGTGTTTTATACTTTTGGTAGGCCCAAGACTCTATAATTAGGCTTGCTATATTTTTGGAAGGAGTTTGTACGCCGCTCAAAGACTCAAAAAGCTATTAGGCTTTATTTTTTTAGTATATTTTTATAAAAGCAAGCATCAATATATTTAAATATGGGTGAGCAATACAATGGGCCACACTCACCCAGGAGAGATTGAACCCAACCTTGTGTCGCTTCTCTATTTTCAAGCTTTCATGGTTTATGTTGTTTTGTTGAATTGTTTACATAAGGTTTTGGTCTTCAATTTGTGCAAAGTTTGTGTTTTATTAATTTTTTTGTTTGATTTTGAGTAATTCTTCTCCAAGATGTCATAAGATCCTGATAGTTTCTGTGATTTTTCAGCAGTACTACTAACTTCAGTTTGAGCTTACTTTTCACATCTGACCTTCTCAACAAATTCACCACCAGCAGGTATGGCTAATAACTCTATAAATGATTTGCTCGGTATTCTTTCCAAAGAGGATAAATTAGGTGAGTCAAATTACTCCCTATGGAGTTTTATGGTTAGAAATGTCCATGTTATAAAGGGTTTACCCAGTCTTAGTGGTGATGAGCTGCCCTACTACTCGTCAAAGGGGTTAGGGCCATCAAACCTAGCCTTAGGTTCCTTAAACTGCTGCTGTTCAAAGAAGATGGGATTCACATGATACTTAAGCTTTGGCATTGATTGCCTTAGCAGTTAAATGGTCTATTGATTATCGTGTTAGTTAAAAGGTATATTGATTATCTTGTTAGTTAAAAGGTCTTTGTCTGCACCTTCCGTATTTCTTCTCGAACCTGTTGCAATAGCTAGTCCGAATCCTAAACCACTTGGTATGCGCCATAGTTTCCTGTTAAAGTTTCAAAAACTCGATCAGGTTAATATTTGGATGTCCACATACCACCTCAAAGAGTCTTTTTGCTCGTTGCCTCCACTGTATCATTGAAAAATGCATAAAACCCCAATAAAAGGCACAATTCCCAATACACCAAGATGCACAATATTCTAACAATTTGTCAACCTCGCGGACTTGCTTTGTCTGCGCCTTCAGTATTTCTTCTCGAACCTGTTGCAATAGCTAGTCCGAATCCTAAACCACTTGGTATGCGCCATAGTTTCCTGGGGAAGTTTCGAAAACTTGATCAGGTTAATATCCGGATGTCCACATACTACCTCAAAGAGAGTCTTTTTGGTCATTGCCTCCACTATATCATTGATGGCATGCTCCAGCAATGGCAAGAACTCCTCCCAAAGAGTTTGGTGCTCCTGCCAATAACACCACACCATCGTAATCATAGTCTTGTTCATGCTCTCGGTCTGGCCATCTACCTAGGAATGAAGGCTGGTACTGAACTATAACTTCGTCCCCAACCCATAGAACAAGACCCTCCAAAAACCTCCAGTGAATTTTGGATCATAATCCTCTTCGAACATCCTTCCCAAATGAAAAGCCTAGCCACCTCCTAAGCATCTGCGTCTGACTTGCAAGGAATAAGGTAGGGTTGCTTACTTAGCCGATCAACAATTGTAAGAATACAATCATTCTAGGAGCTCTAGCTCTTCAGCAAAGTCCCTCCCATGGCAACTTTGGAATTGGCAATGGGTGAAGCTTACCGGTAGCATTCTTGGTGTCTAGCTTTGACTTATGACAAACCTGGCAGAACTGTACGTTATGATGAACATCTTGCTTCATGTGAGGCCAAAAGAAAAGATGGGATAACTTCTCCAATGTCGGCCCCTCACCACGGTGGGGAACATCATCTGCCTCGTGTAGAAGCACTTGGCAGAAACCACCACCCTTGACGACACAAAGTCAATCCTTGTAGTACAACCACCCATCCCGTATGGAGTATTCTGAAGCAATGCTATGCACACATTTGCTCCAGGTAGACATAATGTTACATTTTGCTTTGGTTTAAGTTAAAGGGTAGGTGGCCATACCTTTGAAATAAGTCAAGCCATACCAAAAACTTATTCTGCCTAAGTCATCCTTGTAGGAAAAGAGTGGCATAGCTTTACAAAACTCCAGTCCCCACCCAAGTGTGCAGCAAACAGCCTCGGGGACCCCAAATGCTCGTTCTACCCTTTGAATAGGAGCTGTTAACAAACCCAACCCCTCCGTCCTCAGATCCCGACAAATTAGCACTCATGCTCACGGTCTGGCTGTCTCGGAGCAGAGACGAAAAATCTGCATTTAATGCCCCGACGCCCCTCATGGCACCCAGGAAGGTGTCTTCTACCCCAGGCCATCTTTGCCTACACTCCACAAAGTATAGCAACAGAACGTTTCAGTCTTCCAACGCACGATGCTTCTTTGAAGGCAGAACTTGATATGGATCGACAGATTGCATGGAGCATAGTGACCATCTTCTTTGAAGGCAGAACCTGATATGGATCGACAGACATACCTGGGGTCCAATCCAGCAACTTGCTCGAGGGGCAGGGTAGGAAAGGAGTCAATGTCGATAGGGTTTCGCATCCACGGCAAAGCAGGTAAGGCACGTGTAGCTGCACGAGCAGAGCCCTCTGCTGCTTCTAGTTTTACATCAGGAGGAGGAGGGTCCTGCTCTTGCTTGTTTGTGGAAACCTCTTCTCGCGCCCGCTTCCCCATCGGTAACTCTCACTAAGTCGACGTTCGGGGCTGGGGCAGCTGACCTTACTGTCACTCACAGTCGAGGAATATATTTCAGTCTATAAAAATTGTACTCTAAGAACCTTTGATCAACAATAGATAGATTCTTGTACTCTTCAGGGTGTAATTCCCCAAGGTTGGCCCTTCATTCTTGTGTATAACTATTCAAGTGCTATTGCCTTGTCTATGTTGTCTAGTTGTATCAAAAATTGTGACTTGTTAAACATCACAGAAGGGCTTGCATTTTTTACGTCCTCGATCAATTTTTTATGGCGGTAAGTTACTGTGTTATGTGATTCTTTTTGGCAAGCCTATCATGTACCCTAATGTATTTTCTTCTATTTGGCACACAAGTGATGCTATAAATTATGTCTTGCTTCTTATATCCTTACGCAGGTGCCTTGTGACAGATTTATAACATATTGCAATCGTGGTTATCTATTTTTGTTAAAGGATCATTGATGTTGGTTGTATAGCTCCTTATTAAAGGCTCATGTAATTTTCTCTATTATTATTATTGATCGGGTTGCATCATGTCCATGGTTGAACTCATCCATGAAAACTATTAGAGAAGTATTAGATTTATGGTAGTATTGTACTGTGACGCCATATACTTATACCATGGGCACTTTTGTCCCACTGGGGTTTTTTCCATGGCCATCCAAGTGTGAACGGGCACCTTAGGGTTACCTAGTATATAAGCAACATCATCCTCAGTTTAGGGTTACTGCTCATTTGTATTTTTGCTTTGTACTTGTAGAGAGCTTCATCTCTCTCACACTTTACACCTCTGGGTTCTTGTCTTTGAGCAGTGTGTTTGTCTGTGTCCAGCTCCATTCTATGAGCTAAGAGTGGTGCTTCCAAGCTTTCCATAGCCTTGTTTTTTCTTTTTGGTTTTCTATCAATTTGCAGCTCTTCATCATCAACGGTTGGTGTTTGAAGCTTTCTTATTCAAGCTTTCATAACTTCCTAGGAGGCTTCTCTCTCTCAACAGTGAAGGAGACTAGTTCACCACAGCAGTTACTGCATGGTAGATAGAATTGCCCAATTCTACAATCATTTTCATGTGCAATCACTCGATTCTATAATTGTTTTTACATCAATGATTCCTATTTACAATCGTCAACGATTTCAAAAGACTAATCAATTTCAAAAGTCGGATCGTCACAGCAATCCTACTTTAACGATTCTACTTTCTATGATCGAACGATTCCACTTTTTTGGATCAATGACCAATTTCACCTTTTTGGATCATTCAATTCCACTTTCTCCAATCGATTGATTCCACTCGTTCGAGCCTACTTCTTTAATCCTCTAATTTCCAAGTTGGATCACCCAATCAATCAACGATCCGAGTCGGATCATCGGATCCATCAACAATCCAAAACTCCAATCGACGATTCTACTGTTAATTTTTAGCATTTTCTGATTGTTTTTATTAGTCGTGAACTCTATGATCAAGTGGGGACGCCCATGCAATCATTACTTTCATATATTAATGTGGGTGATGCCATTATTTTAATTTCATATGTGAAGTATGTAGATCGGGTCAATATTTTTGTATGGGATGTGCCTTTTATTTATATCATTTTCTAGGATTAATGTGTTTAATTAGCTATGTCCACTGGTGTGAAATAGTTAGGATTAATGTGTTGTGCTTACTAATGTTATTTTGGTGTAGGCAATGATTGAGTGGTGGACTATGTGTTAGTCACGCATGGAACATGTGTTGGACCATAATGAGAAATCTTGGAAGACATCTAATCACTTCTTAGGTTTTCATATTTGGCATTTATATTTTTTGGAAGGCCTTAGTCTCAAACCTTTGTACATACCAAATAGTGTTTTATACTTTTGGTAGGCCCAAGACTCTATAATTAGGCTTGCTATATTTTTGGAAGGAGTTTGTACGCCGCTCAAAGACTCAAAAAGCTATTAGGCTTTATTTTTTTAGTATATTTTTATAAAAGCAAGCATCAATATATTTAAATATGGGTGAGCAATACAATGGGCCACACTCACCCAGGAGAGATTGAACCCAACCTTGTGTCGCTTCTCTATTTTCAAGCTTTCATGGTTTATGTTGTTTTGTTGAATTGTTTACATAAGGTTTTGGTCTTCAATTTGTGCAAAGTTTGTGTTTTATTAATTTTTTTGTTTGATTTTGAGTAATTCTTCTCCAAGATGTCATAAGATCCTGATAGTTTCTGTGATTTTTCAGCAGTACTACTAACTTCAGTTTGAGCTTACTTTTCACATCTGACCTTCTCAACAAATTCACCACCAGCAGGTATGGCTAATAACTCTATAAATGATTTGCTCGGTATTCTTTCCAAAGAGGATAAATTAGGTGAGTCAAATTACTCCCTATGGAGTTTTATGGTTAGAAATGTCCATGTTATAAAGGGTTTACCCAGTCTTAGTGGTGATGAGCTGCCCTACTACTCGTCAAAGGGGTTAGGGCCATCAAACCTAGCCTTAGGTTCCTTAAACTGCTGCTGTTCAAAGAAGATGGGATTCACATGATACTTAAGCTTTGGCATTGATTGCCTTAGCAGTTAAATGGTCTATTGATTATCGTGTTAGTTAAAAGGTATATTGATTATCTTGTTAGTTAAAAGGTCTTTGTCTGCACCTTCCGTATTTCTTCTCGAACCTGTTGCAATAGCTAGTCCGAATCCTAAACCACTTGGTATGCGCCATAGTTTCCTGTTAAAGTTTCAAAAACTCGATCAGGTTAATATTTGGATGTCCACATACCACCTCAAAGAGTCTTTTTGCTCGTTGCCTCCACTGTATCATTGAAAAATGCATAAAACCCCAATAAAAGGCACAATTCCCAATACACCAAGATGCACAATATTCTAACAATTTGTCAACCTCGCGGACTTGCTTTGTCTGCGCCTTCAGTATTTCTTCTCGAACCTGTTGCAATAGCTAGTCCGAATCCTAAACCACTTGGTATGCGCCATAGTTTCCTGGGGAAGTTTCGAAAACTTGATCAGGTTAATATCCGGATGTCCACATACTACCTCAAAGAGAGTCTTTTTGGTCATTGCCTCCACTATATCATTGATGGCATGCTCCAGCAATGGCAAGAACTCCTCCCAAAGAGTTTGGTGCTCCTGCCAATAACACCACACCATCGTAATCATAGTCTTGTTCATGCTCTCGGTCTGGCCATCTACCTAGGAATGAAGGCTGGTACTGAACTATAACTTCGTCCCCAACCCATAGAACAAGACCCTCCAAAAACCTCCAGTGAATTTTGGATCATAATCCTCTTCGAACATCCTTCCCAAATGAAAAGCCTAGCCACCTCCTAAGCATCTGCGTCTGACTTGCAAGGAATAAGGTAGGGTTGCTTACTTAGCCGATCAACAATTGTAAGAATACAATCATTCTAGGAGCTCTAGCTCTTCAGCAAAGTCCCTCCCATGGCAACTTTGGAATTGGCAATGGGTGAAGCTTACCGGTAGCATTCTTGGTGTCTAGCTTTGACTTATGACAAACCTGGCAGAACTGTACGTTATGATGAACATCTTGCTTCATGTGAGGCCAAAAGAAAAGATGGGATAACTTCTCCAATGTCGGCCCCTCACCACGGTGGGGAACATCATCTGCCTCGTGTAGAAGCACTTGGCAGAAACCACCACCCTTGACGACACAAAGTCAATCCTTGTAGTACAACCACCCATCCCGTATGGAGTATTCTGAAGCAATGCTATGCACACATTTGCTCCAGGTAGACATAATGTTACATTTTGCTTTGGTTTAAGTTAAAGGGTAGGTGGCCATACCTTTGAAATAAGTCAAGCCATACCAAAAACTTATTCTGCCTGAGTCATCCTTGTAGGAAAAGAGTGGCATAGCTTTACAAAACTCCAGTCCCCACCCAAGTGTGCAGCAAACAGCCTCGGGGACCCCAAATGCTCGTTCTACCCTTTGAATAGGAGCTGTTAACAAACCCAACCCCTCCGTCCTCAGATCCCGACAAATTAGCACTCATGCTCACGGTCTGGCTGTCTCGGAGCAGAGACGAAAAATCTGCATTTAATGCCCCGACGCCCCTCATGGCACCCAGGAAGGTGTCTTCTACCCCAGGCCATCTTTGCCTACACTCCACAAAGTATAGCAACAGAACGTTTCAGTCTTCCAACGCACGATGCTTCTTTGAAGGCAGAACTTGATATGGATCGACAGATTGCATGGAGCATAGTGACCATCTTCTTTGAAGGCAGAACCTGATATGGATCGACAGACATACCTGGGGTCCAATCCAGCAACTTGCTCGAGGGGCAGGGTAGGAAAGGAGTCAATGTCGATAGGGTTTCGCATCCACGGCAAAGCAGGTAAGGCACGTGTAGCTGCACGAGCAGAGCCCTCTGCTGCTTCTAGTTTTACATCAGGAGGAGGAGGGTCCTGCTCTTGCTTGTTTGTGGAAACCTCTTCTCGCGCCCGCTTCCCCATCGGTAACTCTCACTAAGTCGACGTTCGGGGCTGGGGCAGCTGACCTTACTGTCACTCACAGTCGAGGAATATATTTCAGTCTATAAAAATTGTACTCTAAGAACCTTTGATCAACAATAGATAGATTCTTGTACTCTTCAGGGTGTAATTCCCCAAGGTTGGCCCTTCATTCTTGTGTATAACTATTCAAGTGCTATTGCCTTGTCTATGTTGTCTAGTTGTATCAAAAATTGTGACTTGTTAAACATCACAGAAGGGCTTGCATTTTTTACGTCCTCGATCAATTTTTTATGGCGGTAAGTTACTGTGTTATGTGATTCTTTTTGGCAAGCCTATCATGTACCCTAATGTATTTTCTTCTATTTGGCACACAAGTGATGCTATAAATTATGTCTTGCTTCTTATATCCTTACGCAGGTGCCTTGTGACAGATTTATAACATATTGCAATCGTGGTTATCTATTTTTGTTAAAGGATCATTGATGTTGGTTGTATAGCTCCTTATTAAAGGCTCATGTAATTTTCTCTATTATTATTATTGATCGGGTTGCATCATGTCCATGGTTGAACTCATCCATGAAAACTATTAGAGAAGTATTAGATTTATGGTAGTATTGTACTGTGACGCCATATACTTATACCATGGGCACTTTTGTCCCACTGGGGTTTTTTCCATGGCCATCCAAGTGTGAACGGGCACCTTAGGGTTACCTAGTATATAAGCAACATCATCCTCAGTTTAGGGTTACTGCTCATTTGTATTTTTGCTTTGTACTTGTAGAGAGCTTCATCTCTCTCACACTTTACACCTCTGGGTTCTTGTCTTTGAGCAGTGTGTTTGTCTGTGTCCAGCTCCATTCTATGAGCTAAGAGTGGTGCTTCCAAGCTTTCCATAGCCTTGTTTTTTCTTTTTGGTTTTCTATCAATTTGCAGCTCTTCATCATCAACGGTTGGTGTTTGAAGCTTTCTTATTCAAGCTTTCATAACTTCCTAGGAGGCTTCTCTCTCTCAACAGTGAAGGAGACTAGTTCACCACAGCAGTTACTGCATGGTAGATAGAATTGCCCAATTCTACAATCATTTTCATGTGCAATCACTCGATTCTATAATTGTTTTTACATCAATGATTCCTATTTACAATCGTCAACGATTTCAAAAGACTAATCAATTTCAAAAGTCGGATCGTCACAGCAATCCTACTTTAACGATTCTACTTTCTATGATCGAACGATTCCACTTTTTTGGATCAATGACCAATTTCACCTTTTTGGATCATTCAATTCCACTTTCTCCAATCGATTGATTCCACTCGTTCGAGCCTACTTCTTTAATCCTCTAATTTCCAAGTTGGATCACCCAATCAATCAACGATCCGAGTCGGATCATCGGATCCATCAACAATCCAAAACTCCAATCGACGATTCTACTGTTAATTTTTAGCATTTTCTGATTGTTTTTATTAGTCGTGAACTCTATGATCAAGTGGGGACGCCCATGCAATCATTACTTTCATATATTAATGTGGGTGATGCCATTATTTTAATTTCATATGTGAAGTATGTAGATCGGGTCAATATTTTTGTATGGGATGTGCCTTTTATTTATATCATTTTCTAGGATTAATGTGTTGTGCTTACTAATGTTATTTTGGTGTAGGCAATGATTGAGTGGTGGACTATGTGTTAGTCACGCATGGAACATGTGTTGGACCATAATGAGAAATCTTGGAAGACATCTAATCACTTCTTAGGTTTTCATATTTGGCATTTATATTTTTTGGAAGGCCTTAGTCTCAAACCTTTGTACATACCAAATAGTGTTTTATACTTTTGGTAGGCCCAAGACTCTATAATTAGGCTTGCTATATTTTTGGAAGGAGTTTGTACGCCGCTCAAAGACTCAAAAAGCTATTAGGCTTTATTTTTTTAGTATATTTTTATAAAAGCAAGCATCAATATATTTAAATATGGGTGAGCAATACAATGGGCCACACTCACCCAGGAGAGATTGAACCCAACCTTGTGTCGCTTCTCTATTTTCAAGCTTTCATGGTTTATGTTGTTTTGTTGAATTGTTTACATAAGGTTTTGGTCTTCAATTTGTGCAAAGTTTGTGTTTTATTAATTTTTTTGTTTGATTTTGAGTAATTCTTCTCCAAGATGTCATAAGATCCTGATAGTTTCTGTGATTTTTCAGCAGTACTACTAACTTCAGTTTGAGCTTACTTTTCACATCTGACCTTCTCAACAAATTCACCACCAGCAGGTATGGCTAATAACTCTATAAATGATTTGCTCGGTATTCTTTCCAAAGAGGATAAATTAGGTGAGTCAAATTACTCCCTATGGAGTTTTATGGTTAGAAATGTCCATGTTATAAAGGGTTTACCCAGTCTTAGTGGTGATGAGCTGCCCTACTACTCGTCAAAGGGGTTAGGGCCATCAAACCTAGCCTTAGGTTCCTTAAACTGCTGCTGTTCAAAGAAGATGGGATTCACATGATACTTAAGCTTTGGCATTGATTGCCTTAGCAGTTAAATGGTCTATTGATTATCGTGTTAGTTAAAAGGTATATTGATTATCTTGTTAGTTAAAAGGTCTATTGTTCTGCACATTCTCTCGTGTAAAAAATCCATGCTTGCTCGAAACACTCTAGAAACTATGTATCAGGCTAAAAATGATGCATGTGTTGCTTTTCTCAAAAGGCAACTTGATAATGAGAAAATGTAGGAAAAGGGTCCATGAATAAACACAACCAAGTTGCAGGACTTAAGACAACAGCTTCTCAACATTGATGAGATCATTCCTGACAAATGGTTAACATCACTCTTAACTCTTTGCATGAATCTTATCAAGGTTTCAATACTTCCCTTCATCTTTCTTTGAGAAGCAATGCAGCCCCTTACCTGTCAGGGTTTCAATACTTCCCCCCATCTTTCTTTGAGAGGCGATGCATCCCCTCTTACCTATCAGGAGCTTGTTAGCTTATTATTGCAAGAGAAATAGTGTAGAAAGAATGCCTTTGAGAGTTCTAGCATTAGGCTCTAGCAATCAAGGATAAGGGCAATAAATTTTAATGGAGGACCAATTCAAACATAACTTCTGACACCAAGGGTGATTTCAAAATACCAACGAAGGTGACTTAGTGGTAATACAAGAAGCCCAACCATGAAATTGAACTTCAACATAAGTAAAAGAAGGAAAAGGAATCAACGAGGGTTCCAACAGTTTTGCCTCTGGTTTGGACAAATTGGACAAATATGACAAGTGTGATATTGCTTGTCTAGTAGACATTTCTAATGCAATAAAAAATTCCGAGTTGTGGCATGCTAGGTTTAGCTACACTTCTATTGCAAGTTTGATGCTTTTGTAGAAACATAAGATGTTAAAGGATCTTCCTCAACTTGATCCACCACCAAGATGCATCCTTGCCAAACTTTCTTACCAAATTTTTCCAAAGAATATAGCAAATAGAGCTTGGTCACAAATTGCACACAATGATGTGTGCGGTCCAATGAGGACTACGTCTTTGGGAGGAAACACTTTGTTACATTCATTGATGATGACTACAGCAAAGTACAACTAGTCTTACCACTATGAAGCAAAAATTAGAGGTATTTTCTTGTTTTCAACACTTTATTGCTATGTTTGAAAATGAAACTGGATGAAACATGCTTAAAAGTTTAAACTTGCCATTCAAACAAAGGAGGGAAATACATGTCTAATGCATTCAAAGATTTTTTATCACAAAAAGGCATTAAGAATCAGTGTACAACTCCTTATATAGCATAATAAAATGGTGTTGCTAAGAGAAGAGACAGGACTCTCATGGAGATGGCTAGACGACGAATGGTTAAATGTCAGCAGCTTCCATATAAGTTTTGGATGGAAGCAATTCTTTGTGCTATCTATGTGTTGAACACGTGCCCCATGAAATCTTTGAAAATTACAACTCCTTATGAGGCTTAGTTCAATCCAAAACCTAAGGTTGAATACATGCACATTTTTGGTTGCCTGGCATATGTACATGTGGCCCAGCACAAAGCAGAACCACTAAGCATAATGACAACAAGGTAATGAAATACATTTTTATTAGTTATAGTTTTGAAAGCAAAGGTTATTGTCTCTACCATTCTCTCACAAATAAGAATATTGTTAATAGGGATGTTGTTGTTGTAGAGGTTTTTTGTCTATCCATCCTCTCACAAAGAAGATTATTGTTAGTAGAGATGCCACTTTTGTAAAGGATTTTATCTATCCCATGATGAAATTTAATAAGCATTCCTATGTTGATTCTCCAAACATGTTTGATGGGTTATTACATGTGCTAGTGTTTGTTGATTGTCAACAGATATTGCCTACTGATCCTTGTTTGTTGCAAGGGGAAAATGCTCAAGGATTTGATGCACCAACTTCATAATAGCTAGATGATACTAGAACCACTTCTTCAATAGATATTCCTGAGTTTATATTTCTTAATTCTTTACATAACGTGGATGAACCTGAGTCTTTTGAAGAGGCTTAAGAATATCCAAAATGGGTAAAATCCATGCATGATGAAATTCATGCCATTCAAAAAAAACGATACTTATGGATCTATCGCTTGGCAAGAAAGCTATTGGTACTAAGTGGGTTTTCAAAATCAAAAGAAAGGCTAATGGATCCATTGACACATTTAAGGTCAGATTTACAAAAGGTTATGCCCAATAGAAAGGGATTGATTATTATGATGAAACTTTTGCTTCCACTTCCCGTATGACCACTATCGAATTTGTTATTGCTTTGGCAGCCATCATGGATGGGAAGTGCACCAATTGGACATTAAAACAATATTCTTGAATGGTGACTTATAGGAAGAAGTTTATGTGAGTCAACCATAGCAGCAGCTGATTTTGTCCAACGTGGTCAAGAATAGAAGGTATGTGTAGGCTTAATAAAGCTTTATATGATTTGAAACAAGATCTCGGAGCTTTGGTATCAAAATATTCATGCTTATTTGACTCAAAAGGGATTTCAAAATAGTCCTATGAAAAGAACTTTATAGGTGAAAAAGGACAAGTTGACTTTCTTGTTGTCATTATCTATGTAGATGACATGCTAGTGATAGGAACCAATGAGGATTTCATTACAGCTTTCAAGGGTGACCCTGCCTCAAATTTTGAGAAGTGAGGTCTTGGTGTTTTACATTACCACTTAGGTATGCAATTTATATAGCAAGACTATGATACAATCATTAAGCAATTAAAGTGCTACTCAAGAGGTCCAAATTCCAATATGGAAAGTTACAAACCAATCTCTATAGCAAGGGAACCTGGTGTAAAGCTTAGTCTACAAGATGTTGATGAACCATTCAATATAACCACTTATAATCAAGTTATTGGATGACTAATCTATTTGTGCAACTCATGGCCACACATCCAATATGGTGTGCCATAGATTTTCAAAGTTCATGCATTGTCTAGGCACTAAGCATTGGTAGGCAATCAAACGTATCTTTAGATACTTGTAAGGTACTCGAGCTCTTGGATTGTTCTATGCTAAGTGGTTATTTAAAATTGCATACCTTCAGTGATTCTAATTGTGGGCAGGCAATTACGATATATGACAACACATGTGGAAAATTGCTTCTTTATCAATAATTCATACATATCTTGGCTCAATAAGAAGAACCAACTATGGCAACATCATCTTGTGAAGTTGAATATAGAGTAACATTCACTATGCAGTTGAATGTGTATGGTTAAGAAGATTGATAGAGGATCTTTGTGTCCTTCAGACACCCCAACTCATATTCTCACCACACTGATAGTCAGAGCGTAATGGCAAAGCTACAAAGAATCATGTCTTTCATGCTAAGACTAAGCACATTGAAGAACATTACCACTATGCCAGAGAGAGGCTCCATGCCAGAGAGATCTATAATAGTACACATGATAATATGGCGGATCTTTTCACTCTAGTCTTATCACGTGAAAAGTTTGAGGCCTTCTGCAAAGCTTTGGGCCACTTCCCTTTCAAAGACTTATCTGAAATCTCCATAAACCTCACATTTGTACTATATAGGGGGGAGTTGTTAGATTTATGGTAGTACTATAATGTGAGGCCATGTACTTATGCCATGCGTACTTTTGTCCCAATGTGTTTTTCTATGGCTATCCAGATGTAAACGGGCACCTTAGGGTTAGCTAGTATATAAGCAACCTCATCCTTAGTTTAGGGTTGTTGCTCATTTGTACTTTCTCTTTATACTTATAAAGAGAGCTTCATCTATCTCCTTTGAGCTTGCTAGTCTCTCTCACACTCTACACCTCTATGTTCTTGTCTTTGAACATTGTGTGTGAGTCTGGCTCCATTCTATAAGCTAACAAGAAGTGTGTTGCTTTCATGTCACTCTTTTTATATAAGAGGTATAGCATATGTTGAAATATCGATAATTTTTATACTCAATAATTGTTAAGCTTATAACCCTTATACACTATATAGCAATGTGTCTATCTCATCATTCATGATGCCCATCTTTGCTCAGGATCTCTTTTATAATCCTTCTTGTAATAACAAGTTATTGCTAAAACTTTAGCATATTTTTAATAAGAAAGCATGCTATTTGAGCTTACAAGTGAATAACCAAGGTGTTTATGCTTATTTTTAAGTTGCCATTTACATATCTGGATGTCTTGAAACTAAGTTTTATTGCTAGGCAAGTGGCACATGTCATAAGATTGCACAACTCCTTGAAATTAATTATTGAATCCATTGATGTAGATTGTGGACTTTTGTCACTTATGTTATTATCCTAGCACATCTTACTTTGTGAGGTGTGCAACTTTGTGTTGGCTTCATTACTTTGGCATTATTTTTAAACATATTGAAGAGAGACATTTTGACCAACCCATAGCTTTCATTGCTTTTAGAATAAATGAAAACATATTGAAGAGATACACTTAAACCAATCATTGTTTAGTTTTCATTGATTCTAGAATCAAAATGTGTTAAGAGATCTTTCCAGTAGTATGAAAGCCATGGATTGTTTGCATGCACACCAATTGTCATGTATCCTACATATTATGATTGTTCAAGAGCTTACCTTAGCCTTTGCCAAAAATAAGTAACGTTTGGTCTTTGCCTTAGAGCCATAAATATAACTTCCCAATGTGGGTGTGCTATCTCATTCATCATGTTGCCACTCCATTGTCACACCACTTCCTTTGCTATGGGGGTGAAGGTAGCCTTTAATCACTTCATTGTCACACGACTTCCTTTCCTATGGGGGTGAAGGTAGCCTTTAATCAAATTGATGGAGTGAGTAGAAGGTTGTACCTACACTATGGATCAATCACACAAGAGGTGAATAAAGAGGAGAAGCTCATATAAAAGAGATCCTATAATCAAACCTATCTAAGCAAACATCCATCAAGCAAGTAAGATTCAATAGAACATAAGCAAGAGGTTAGGGAGACCTCACAAGTATTATCTTGCAAGGCAATGAATGTGTATTGCTCAATGTTAAAAAATACTTACATACAAATGGCTAATCTTCATACTTGGTCGGTTATAATTTAAAAATAGTCATGGGCCACTACTTCTATCCTTACATATCTATTTGACATTAAGCTCAAGGTAAGCTCGTTTTACAAAGTCTGGCATCGTCTTGCAAGAGATAGGCTTTTGCTCTACAAAGATGGTAAGGCATATACCTTATGGTAGGTATGTTAACTGGTGAATGAGAGCTCCCTTCCTAATGGTGACAATGTCCTTGTGTCACCAAAGCTTGGGTGGTGAAGATATTATCGATTTCGGAGAGTTATTGGTGGTCAAAGATGTAGTCAGCGTGACAAGACCAATCCACGTGTTTTGGGGCCAATTACAGATAGAGTTTGATGAGCCCTTAAGTAGGAATCATGTCAAGGCTATATGTGGTGTAATGTGGATGTAAAAAAGGCTTGATGCAAGGCCTCATCTTCAAAGTTACGATGCAAGGTGTCATCTTCGGCGAAGTGATTTGTTTGAGCCCATATAAAGAAGGATGGCTTGCAGCTTTGCTTTGTGGATTCTTGTGCTAAGACCACATTTATTTGATTAGCAATGGTTGATGGTGGTCGAGAATTGTTTGGTTGTAACACCACGTGAGGATTTCAAGATCTCATGGTAAATCTATGAGGGCTGAAGGTGTGCTCTTGTGTGTTTTTCTTCATGTAAAAAGATTGAACTTGCTACCTTTTGCTTGTGACTCTTCTTTCTACTTTATTGGACATTTTTTCACTTTGGGTGAGGGAAAAATGAAGGGCTTTTTGATGCCAAGGTTTGTCTTTTGAGGGGTTGGTTCGCTGTGACCATGTGGGTTATCCAAAATACTAGTGAGAACAACCCCTCGGGCTTGCACCTTTTAAATAAATCTAGGCAATGAGTCATACCATGGACCATGCTTTTACCCACCACATCCCCCCCATTAAGAAATATACTTGAATGGTTGCACCCTTTGTAGCACTTTAGCTTTAAGTGTGCGACCATGTTCTTTGGTTAGCCTCCTAGTTGTGGAATATCGTGGCTTCTTTTTAAAGTGAGCTTGATTGAGAATCTTCTTACATCTATTGTATTCCTCTCCTTGTATGAGGTGTGTGCTCATGTGATTTGTGTGAAGTACTCAGTGGGGAGAAGCGGGTAGACTCAAGCATAAACAATGACACTATAAAGGGACATGAGTAAAAACGAGGTGAAAGTAGCACTGTTGGATGGCAGCTTGAGCACCAGCTTATTGACGGCATGAGAGTAGGGTTAAAAATTTAATCTCCATTGTGCTTGAATTGTTGTTTTGTACTTTGTTGAATGCCGAAGATGAGGCAATTGAGCAAATCTCGAATGGTGGCTATGAAGGTGATTTGGGTGAGCCCATACTTTGGAAATTGTAGCCTACCAAGGTTCTTGGAATTATGGAATGTGAGTGATCTAGGGGATGTGCACTTTGGAAGCTTTATTACTTGATGGTGGTTTGCGGCCTACCTTGGTTCTTGGAATTATCGAGTGTGAGAGTGATCTTGGGATGCGTGCTTTGGAATCTTTTGCATGTTAGCTCGCTTGATTGATGGTGGGGGACTTTTGAGCTCTTGACTCTTCTTGTTATCCTTTTCTTACTTGGGTTGTCATCATGTGCCCTTGGCTTTATTAGAATCCGTTTCAATGGTGCGTGGAAAGCTCTCTCTTCTTTTTCTTCCACTTCTTGCCTTTTATGTGTATTCTTCTCCTACTCTTTCAGCCTTTGCTCCTTTGCTTCCCCCTTTTGTGTGTATTCTTCTCTTTCTCTTTCATTCTTGGCTCTTCTTCTTTGCTCCTTTTCTTTCTCCTTTGCTTCCCTGTTTTCTACTTTCTATCTTATTCTAGTTTCATGGTGGGGGGCTTAATTTAAAAGAGAGAGGGGGTGAAAATTAAAGGGGGGGTTTGTTGTTTCCAAAATTTGTATACACGCACCTGCATGTGTGTGGGGGGGAGTTTTATAAGGGGGTTAATTTTTATATGCATTGTTTCAAAATGTGTGTGTGTGTGTGTGTGTGCAAGTAAGTGTGTGAAGAGAGTGTGTACAAGCAGTGTTTGTGTTTAGACAAAGGGGGGTGTTTTTGGTTTTTTTTTTTAAATAAGTTTTCTCCATCATTCCCAAGTACATGTGCATGTGCATTTAATAGGATGTGCAACGTTGTTTTTTTTTAAGTTTTCTCCATCATTCCCAAGTACATGTGTCTATACATTTGATAGGATGTGCTATGTTACACAACTGGGGTTTAAGGTTTATGTGCAATTAATAGGAGGTGCTACGTTACATATGTACATACAACTAGGATGTGCTAAGTTACACAACTGGGGTTTAAGGCTTCTGTATAATTAATAGGAGGTGCTATGTTCTATATGTATATACAACTGGGGTTTGATCGGATGTGCTACGTTACACAACTAGGGTTTAAGGTTTCTATACAACTGATAGGAGGTGTTATGCTACATATGTACACACAATTAGGGTTTAAGGTTTTTGTACAATTGATAGGAGGTGCTATGTTACATATGTACATACAATTGGGGTTTAAGGTTTAAATGTATGTGTGTCGAGAGCGGGTGTACATGTGCGCGTAGTTGTGGTTGGATAGAGGGGAGTGTTTTGGTTTTGTTTTTTTTTAAATAAAAGTTTTCTCCATTGTTTCCAAGTATATGCAAAATTGATAGGAGGTGCTATGTTACATGTGTGTACAACTAGGGTTTAAGTTGTATGGCTTACCTCGTTAGTTCAATGAGCAAGGTGTGTACAATTGGGGTTTAAGTTTTTTAGCTTACCTTGTGAGCTTAATGAGCAAAGGTGGAAAACCACTTATATATGCATATAAGTGGGTTTTAAGGTTTTCATCTTACCTTGTGAGCTCAATGAGTGAAGGAAAAACCCCCTTGCTCATGCATAACAGAAGATTTGGCATCACTGGTGCGCTTGATTAAGTTTTACCCTTCCAGATCCAACTAGCAAGTTGGTGTTATGGCATAGCACGTGGGAGTGTTTAGGAACCGTGCTGATCACCTTGAGCCTTGATATCACACCTAGGTGGCCCTTCTTTGATGGGAACAGAGTTAGGTATACAACCACATCACATGGGCATAGTTGCTCCTACTTGGTGCCACTAAAGCTTTTGACTTTCTCGGAGGTGGTGTCAGCTCATGAATTAAGGTAGCCATTGCTCTCCATTCGTGCTTAAACTTTGGGGTAGTGTCAGAGGCATAACATTAGGTCTCCAATCGATCTTTGGTTTGACTTTTGTTGGTGTGGTTGTAGAGACTTGTGGTACAAGTTTCCTTGACCATAGGGTAGGGGTTAATGCCATGGTGTACAAGAAGGGACTTACGATCTTTGTAATCTAGATGGTGGTGCTAGCATCAACATAATCCCAAGGATTGTTGAAAGGCTTGGGATTATGTTGACCATAGGGTAGGGGTTAATGCCATGGTGTACAAGAAGGGACTTACGATCTTTGTAATCTAGATGGTGGTGCTAGTATCAACATAATCCCAAGGATTGTTGAAAGGCTTGGGGCAACCCACCACTTATAGGCAGCAGGAGCCTTGAGCTTGCAAACAAAAACCTTAGGCATCCTACAATATTCAAAGATCAAGACCTTCAAACTAAGCTTCCACCACATATTCATGGTAATGGATTTTTAAAGAAGAGGGTCAAACATGATGATCCTCAGAAGGCCTTACATGAGAGAAGCAAGTATGGTTTATGATTGGGAAACCAATTAGGATGATCCTCCAAAGGCTTTACATGATAGAGGCAAGGTTGGTTTTATGATTGGGAAATGAATCACATTTATATACATAAAGAAAACCCTCAGGAAACCAGTCTTAAAGATAAACTTGAGAGAAGCAAGGTTGGTTTATGATTAGGAAATCAATCATATTTATATACATAAAGGTAACCAATCCTTAAAGATAAACGTGAAGATAAACAATAATCATCCCATGGGTCAAGGCATTCTCACCAATGGGTCTAAAAGTGCTATCCAAACCGCTCCGGTCATCAATATAAGTAAATGTTGCAAACAAGTTGTTGGATATTGAAGATGAGAACTAGGACTGTGAGCCTCTCCAATAGCCTAACGACTATGAGGATTGGGTCCATGTCTTGGTAACCATGGACACTCTTTCAAAGAAGCTTGGAACAAGGTTTACATGATTGGATGCGATGGAAATAACCTCCATGTTCATGCTTCTTAGTGTAGCATCCATTTTGAGAGGCCAACAATGACTTCAAGCCAAGAGTATCTAGTAATTCATGTAGTGAGAAATCCTCTATAAAAGGATCAACTTTTGCATTACCCATAGTCACTTGACCAAGAAGAAGAAAACCATATAGAAATCCTAAGAAGTATCTTCTCCCCATGGAGATGTATCTTCAATTGCTTTGCTATGTTGAGTCCGCAGATTCACATGAAACCTACACTCGCGAGACAGTGGGAAGATGACCTAAACAAGGTCATCATACATGCTAAGATATTGGTCTATAAAGGTGATGAGGAGCTCACAAGCTTTGATCAAGCCAAGTTCTACTGAGTTAGATGGCCGAGTTGCATGACGCAAGATCAATAAAGTTAAGGCCGAGGGTAAAAAAGGAAAAAAGCTCAAGAGAGGAAGACCTAAGTACTTTAAGTCCTACAACATTAAGGATAGCGTGGAGACAACGTGGTACACAATGTGAAGGCTCAAAGAAGCTCAGGTGGAGAGCCACATGCTTCATATAGCTTAGAGTGCGTGTTAACCTTGAAAAGGTAAATGCCACCATGGTGCATGGTTCTTGGATGGCTTCTCTAGCTACAACCATGTGATGATTGACCCAATCTATCAATACATGACCTCATTTGCTATGGAATGGGGAACCTATGTGTATCCTAATATGCCATTCTGCTTGACCAATGCCATCGCCTACTGTTATGGGCTACCACACCTCCCAAGAAGGAACTCTAAGCATTCATCATTGGAAGAAGCAATAGATCACAACCGTCATAGGAAACTTACCAATGCTTCGAGCTCATGTCCCTTGAGGTCTCCAAGCTCACTTCGAGAAGCTCCAATCCTCTAAGATCCACCTCCACATTGTCATCGTAGAGTCGCTCGCACCACCATACAGGCCATCTCTCTCTCACTCCTCTACACAACCATACAAGTGTTAAATTTGCAGCAATGTGATGAGCTATGGTGGTGGATCAAATGCAAGAATCAACATCATTAGCAATAATTAAGATGTGATTAGTGAGCAATTAACTGATAGCTTAATGTAGGCATGGATAATATTCAACCAGCAAATTCTCATTAGGCCAATGCCTCAATTTATAGAGTTTACATCCAAGCATTTAATCCCACTGATCTCTCCTTGATTCACTCCACCTCTTTTGCTTGATTCTCTCCACCTCTTCCCAGAATATCTCCACACCTCCTAAATCTTCTCATGCTACCCTTTATTCTCTCCCAATAGATACTTCTCACCTTTTCACAGCTTCTCTCTCATTTACAGATTCTCTTTTACAGCCTCTTGCTAAGGGCTTGTTCCCACACACACCCTATTCACTTGTATATTTCAACACCTCCCCTCAAGTGAATAATCCTAGCACACCTGGACCCTATACCAAGTTTCCCTCTTACTTGGTAGTCTGCGACCAGTGCCTCAAGTCGCTAAACTCATAGCCCTTGACTCTCTCTCTCTCTCTCTCTCTCTCTCTCTCTCTCTCTCTCTCTCTCTCTCTCTCTCTCTCTCTCTCTCTCTCTCTCTCTCTATGTGTCCAATGTTGAGATATCGAGCTCATCTAGTGAGGCGGTGGACACTGATGACCCGCCTGGGCGATAGGCCCCACACTTACACCACTAGCATGGTTGGTGAGATCATGGGTGATATGCGGCCAGTGGGATGACAGGCTATGTAACAGCCATTCTAGAGACTGGCATAGTTATAGCACTAGCTCATTTAGTTGGGTTCACACTATAGAGAACCCTAGTATGTATTTGGTTGAGTACGTTTTCATATAGTGTGTACTCTTATCTTTGTATATGGTGTGTTGAGTGTTGAGTGAAGAAGAAGAAGATTTTCAGCCTCTCACCTTGTGTGTTCTCTTTTAGGGTTTTGTGAGTGTGTGTGTACTTGCAAGAGCTCAAGCTCTCTTCTCCCCTGCATCTTTTTATGGTATTAGAGCCTGGTTCATGCTAAGGGCTGAGCTACAAGCAAGAGAAGCACAGGAAGCGGTACGAGGGTAAGAGCTTCATCTACTCTTCCCTATTTGTGTTGGCCTACACCCTTGTCAGGAGCTCTAAGGGAGGCACCGGCAAACGATCTCTGATTGAGGAGCTTTCTTTGCGAGAGTAAAGCTATAGGGCAAATGTATTGTCCTATCGGACTACATTTTTTGGACCGAAAACGCGTTTCGAGCGCGTTACAACCTCCGTTTTTCAGAAAGCACGTGATTTCGAGCACTGCGAGACGAGTAAGTCATCGATTCTTTGTAGAACTCTGTTTTAAGAACTGTAGGAAGGCAGATTGGTTGTGCAGACATTGTGTGTGCTAGGAGGTCAACAGTTGCCATTAGGTGTATGTATACACATTGAGGTCACTGGTTGTGACATTTGAGTGTAGTACAGTACCGCTGCAAAAAATACAGCAATTTGTGTAGGACAAACTAGAGTGTTATTTTTGGTAAATTTGTGTGTCTGGCAAGATGTCAAATGATGGCATAAACTAGATTGTTGCTGAGAAGCTTGATAAGAACAACTTCCATGATTGGAGGTTCAAGCTGACAAATTTCCTGATGGGAAAGGGTTACTCGGACTATATAGAAGGTGAGCATGAAGAGGCATCGGAGATACTGGAGATCAATCCGACTGCTGCAGATGTGTAGGAGTTCAAGGATTGGAACCAAGGAGCTAGAAAAGTTATGTATTGGCTCTCTATCAGTATACAGGACACCACATGGTTTGGCACATACAGGACACCACATGGTTTGGCACATACAGGATGCCAAGTCCCCCAAGGAGGCGTGGGGGACACCTTGGTAAAACTCTATAAAACGAATACCAAGGCACGAAAGATACAGTTGAAGAATGAACTTCATACTATGGAGAAAAAGAGTATGACTATGAATGACTATGCATTGAAGATCAAGGGTATTGTGGATATCATTCCCCTTGCATCTATTGGCGTTTCAGTAGATGATGATGATAAGGTGGAATTCTGTCTACGTGGTCTCGGGCCACAATACAAGGCATTCAAGACGTGTATTCAGACTCGGGAAAACATTCCTAATTTCACAGATTTGGTGTCTATGTTGATTATAGAAGAGAAGAGCTTGGGTGAAGACCAACAGTCTTCACAAAACAAAAACAGTTCAGAGCAACAGGCCTTCTACACAAGTTAAGGAAGAGGACGAGGTAAAGGAGGCCGTGGACGCGGCCAAGGAGGTGGCCGAATAGGTAATCAGAATTATGGCCAGTAGCAGCAACAACAACAGTCCCAGAATTCACAACAACAACAACACACAGGTGAAAGAGGCCAATTCAGAGGCAGGGGGAGTCAAAGAGGTCGTGGAAAAATTGGCAAAGGCAGCATAATAATACACGTGGATGCTTTTATTGCGGTAAGCCTAGACATGTGCAAGCAGATTGTTATAAGAAGCAGGCTGACATGCAAAATGAAAAATTGCAGCAAAACAACTATGCATTCTCGAGTAGAAATAATGAGGATAATGAAAGGTTGTTTGTTATGCAGCGTGTCATTAATGCCATGTCTGAAAATGTTGAAGTAGCACATAAAGATGATGTATGGTACGTTGATTCAGGTGCTTCGAACCACATGACAAGTCATGGGGAGTGGTTCAAGGAGATGAAAAACCTTGAAAGACCAGGTTTTGTGGAAACAGGAGATGACACTGCTCATCCAATTGCCCATGTTGGAGATGTGCCATTCTCTATGCTGTAGGATGGCAAAGTGAAGTACCTTGCAGATGTACTTCATGTTCCAAACATAACAAAGAATTTGGTTTCAATTGGCTAGATGATTGAGAAGGGTTTGTAGGTTCGGTTTAATCCTGATGGTTGTTATGTTGAAGACTTTAAAGATAAGTGCAGGTTGGTTGCAAAAGGCAACAGAGTGGGCAGAATGTTTACATTGAATATAAACATGCCTGAGGTGAGTGCTGTGATGTTTGCAAATGGTTCAGGAATTGTTGCAGACATAGACATTTGGCATAAAAGAATTGGACATGTGAATATGTAGAGAATGAAGTCTATGCAGACTAAAGGAATTGTGACAGGGTTGCCAAAGTTTAAAGTTGAAGGTATGTAGAAAATATGTGAAGCATGCCAATTTGGAAAGCAAACAAAGCATGTAATTCCATGTGACAGAAATGTGAGCAGAAATGTAGTATACTTCATGAAGGAGAAGGGTGAGGTGTTCACTCATTTTCAGAATTTCGGAGTTATGGTTAAAAAGTGAACAGGGAGATATGTAAAGTGCCTAAGGTCAGATGGAGGGGGAGAGTACCTCTCCAATGAGTTCTCTGAATTTTTGAAGAAGAATGGTATTCGGAGATAGTTTACATGCAGATACACTCCGCAGCTAAATGGAGTTGCTGAGAGCGAAAAACAGGCACATTGCTGAGATTGCACGAGCATTGATGGGAGAGAAGAATATGCCGCATAGCTATTGGGCTGAGGCTGTTTCTACAGCAGTTTACATCATGAACAAGACTCCAACTGCAGCCATAGATGATGTAACTCTAGAGGAGAGGTTTACTGGCAGAAAACCTAATTTGTCTCATCTGCTGAAAGTCTTTGGATGCATTGCATATGTGCATGTGCCAGATGAGCTGAGAACTAAGCTAGATCCAAAAGCTGGAAAATGTGTGTTTACTGGGTATTCCCTTGAGCAAAAGGGATACAGAAGTTATAACCCTGCTACACGTGAGTTAAGGGTAACCAGGGATGTTGTTTTTTATGAGATGAGCAGTTGCTATGCTACTGAAAAAGAAGCTGTTGGGGCTGATGTGAGTGGAAATGTGGTTGCACAGAATGCAAGTCAGCAATCACAGTCTTTGAGTGGACTAGGAGAGTCCTCATCTAGTGGTTCAGTTGATAAACCATGGAGTGGCAGGCCGCGTCATAATACCAGTCCTGCAAATGTGATTAGTACATCACATAAAGGCAAAGAGAAAGTGGTTGAGTCCCTTAGTATGCCTGACATTTCTGCAGGGCATTCTCATGTTGATGGACAGTCTAGTGGCTGAGAGATGAGCCTTGATGAGGATCTTGGGATACCAGCTATGAGAACACCTGGTGTAAAGAAGGCTATGGAAGCCATGAATGCAAAGCTGCGAAGATCTGGGAGAGTGAAGAATCCTGTGCAGAGGTTTACCTATATGATGGTTATGTGGCACATCACTACGCATACATGGCAAAAGTTGTATAGGTTGTAGAGCCCACATGCATTGATGAGGCTGTTGGAAATGTGTGTTGGGAGAAAGCTATGGGATGGATGCACTATATGGAAATGAGACTTGGGATTTAGTGCAATTGCCTGAAGGCAAGAAAGCCATTAGATGCAAGTGGGTGTACAAAGTAAAACATAACAGTGATGGAAGCATAAGGAGGTACAAGGTTAGATTGGTAGCCAAAGGATATGCGTAGACATATGGCATTGATTATGAGGAAACTTTCATCCTAGTTGCTAAGATGGCAATAGTGAGAGTTGTGATAGCAGTGGCTGCGTCAAAGAAATGGTCTTTACATCAGATGGATGTAAAGAATGCATTCTTGCATGGGGATTTGCAGGAAGAGGTGTATATGTTGCAGCCACCTAGTTATGAGGATGCGAGTCACCCCTAGCATGTTTGCAGGTTGAAGAAAGCCTTGTATGGCTTAAAACAAGCACCAAGAGCATGGTCTGACAAGATTTCTGAATATCTTTTCACTATTGGCTTTCATGTAGCCAATGCAAATTTCTCGCTGTATGTGAGACACAGTGATAGAGGGGTTGTGCTTGTTGTCATCTATGTAGATGACCTGATCATTACGGGGGACCATGATGCAGAGATCTTTGATGTAAAGATCTTGCTTAGACAGAAGTTTGGGATGAAGGATCTGGGGGAGCTTAGATATTTCTTGGGCATTGAGGTGATTAGGTCACCACATGATATTGGATTACTACAGAGACAGTATGGCTTGGACATGTTTTCCAAGTATGGTATGACAGGCTGTAAGCCTATCTCAGTGCCATTGGATCAGAATGGCAAGTTGAGTGCAAATTCAGGAGAGATTTTGGAGGATCCTATTATGTATAGGCGCATAGTAGTAGGAAGCTTGATCTACATGACGATCACCAGGCTAGATTTGAGCTATGCTATTGGGTTGGTGAGTCAATTTATGCAGGTTCCTCGAAAGCCGTATTTGGATGCATTGAGATGCATACTGAGGTATGTGAGGTCTACTTTGCATTGTGGACTATTTTATGAAACTGGGACAGAGATATGTGTACATGGATACACAGATGCTGATTGGACTCGTAGTTTCTCAGATAGAAGATCTACTAGTGGCTTCATGTTTTCTTTGGGGAGTGCTGCTATGACTTAGAGCAGTAAGAAGCAGCAAGAAGCAGCCTACGGTTGCTCTATCCAGTACAGAGGCCGAGTACAGAGGTGTTGCTATGGTAGCATGTGAGGTAGCTTGATTGAGAAAGCTATTGGGTCGATTAGTGGATAGACAAGTTGTCATTTTCTGTGACAACATTAACAATATACAGTTGGCCAGTAACCCAGTTTTTCATGCTCGCACGAAGCATATAGAGGTCCACTACCATTTTGTCAGAGAGAAGGTTTTGGCAGGAGACATTGACCTTGTTTATGTTAGCACACAGGATCAGGTCGCTGACATCTTCACCAAAGCGTTGGGTACAGAGAATAGGGCTTCGCTTGGTGTACATATAAGATGGAGTTGAGCTCGAGGGGGAGTGTTGAGATATCGAGCTCATCTAGTGAGGCGGTGGACACTAATGTCCCACCTGGGGGATAGGCCCCACACTTACACCACTGGCATGGTTGGTGCGATCATGGGTGATATGCGGCCAGTGGGATGACAGGCTTATAGCGCCAGCTCATTTGGTTAGGTTCACACTTTAGAGAACCCTAGTATGTATTTGGTTGAGTACCTTTTCATATAGTGTGTACTCTTATCTTTGTATATGGTGTGTTGAGTGTTGAGTGTTGAGTGAAGAAGAAGAAGATTTTCAACCTCTCACCTTATGTATTCTCTTTTAGGGTTTTGTGAGTGTGTGTGTACTTGCAAGAGCTCAAGCTCTCTTCTCCCCTACATCTTTTCATCCAAGGCTACTACAAGTGCCCGTGACCTTGACTAAAGTGCTCACACATACATCTACCACATGGCCTACATCATCGGTGGCTCAGAGGTGCTTTTACTCTGTTGGGGCAGGTTACATTGGGTTGTGGGGTTTCTCTCTCTCTCTCTCTCTCTCTCTCTCTCTCTCTCTCTCTCTCTCTCTCTCTCTCTCTCTCTTAGAAAAGATGATCCGACTCCACTTCCTTAGGAGCCTCCATGAAGTTTGTCGATGTCATTCCTTCTCCACTGGGTTTACTATAGCAGTCTCTTGCCATGTGTCCTAGCTTCCCACAATTGTGGCAAGTGAAGGTCCTTCCTCCTACTCTTCCTCTTCCTCGTCCTCGTCCTCGTCCTCATCCTCGTGAGAATCCTCCTCGGTTGAAGAATGCTTTTTCCTCTTTAGCTGTTGAGTCGAGCTGTTGAGTCCAGCCATTTCTTCTCTTTGACCTTGGTCTCTTGCTCTAGTAGAGTCCTTCTATCTCATGTAGCTTCAGTTCAGGTACATTCTTTAAGGTTGCTACAATTTCATCCCATGCATCTTTTGCCCATTGTATCCCTGTGATGTGATGAATGATTTCATCATTTAAACTGAGTACGATAAGTCCTAATGCTTTCTCATTCTTGCTCTTCCACTCATTTTTCTCACTCATTCATCTCTTCCCTCAACTAGCCCCCACAGATTTTTCCTCATGAGCAAATACATGGTTTTTGTTCGCCATGTATAAAACTGCTCCCCATTAAATTTGGCTATCTCGTGTGCCGTGCTCATGATGACGTGAAGGGGGTCTTACCTCTTGATCCAATTTCAAGATTCAAGGGTAGTGTCTACCCTTTTATAACTCAATCTGGTGTTTAGGTGATGATTACAATAAATTTATCAGCATAAATTCACCAGAAGTTACATTAAACTAAGGGTAACAAATCTGTACTGAATGGTTGGAGTATCAAACCATCTCCGAATTGCAATCTGAAGTTATAGGGATCTGTATCAGATACCCAATGATTGATTTGAACCCTTAATTGCACTAAAATATAGTGATTAGTGCTGTTGATTAATCACGAATTAGCAAAATAATCCTTTGTTTTGTGTGCAAAAAATAGGGTATGCGAGGAGTCTAGATCTGGGGCCTTAGAGTTCAAATTGTTAAAATTACAACAATGTGATGAGCTATGGTGGATCAAATGCTAGAATCAACATCATTAACAAAACAAGATTAGATGACAATGATGTAATTAGTGAGCAATTCATTGATAGCTTAATGTAGGCATCTATACAGGATTAACCACAACCCCACCTCCCTCCACGTGGGCAAAGGAGGTGGGGCTATTTCAAAATACCCACTCCTCCTTCAACTTCAAGCGTGAGGAGGAGCCAAATCTCACATCTTCCAATGCAATTTTGAATTTGAATCTAAGAAGATCTCATCTCACATCTTTCAATGAAATCTTTGTATACATGCTTACATACCTATAGATACACACACTTATATATATTATGTATGTATGTGTATCTATAGGTATATAAGCATGTATATATAAATCATGTACATGTATGTGTGTGTGTGAGAGAGAGAGAGAGAGAGAGAGAGAGAGAGAAAGAGAGAGATTACATGAAAGATGCATTTATTTGAGAGTGAGCACACCTCACCACTCATCCCTACCATTAAAATTTAATCTAAAATTTAATTAATTAAAATTATATATATGTGTAAATCTATTTAAGTGTGTGTGTGTGTGTGTGTGTGAGAGAGAGAGAGAGAGAGAGAGAGAGAGAGTTTTTATGTGAGAGAGTGTGCATGAAGAGAGAGAGTGTGTGGGAGGAGATAGTGTGTGTTTTCATTAGTGTATGTGCAGTGTGTACATGTGTGTGTGTGTGTGTGTGTGTGAGAGAGAGAGAGAGAGAGAGAGAGAGAGAGAGGCGACAGATAATTTCTACGTAGGAGATAGTTTGTGTGGGAGGAGAGAGTGTGCGTTTAGATTAGTGTATGTGCGGGCATAATTGTTAAAAGAAAAACAGCGTTTCATTTTCTAGGGGAATTTTTAAATGATCAAATATTTTATTTTTTTCTCAAAAGCACGCGCATTTTATCTCTAAAAATACTATTTTTCCCTACAATATTATGTTTTAGATACATAAACCTATACATAGACACATATACTTATACATATATACATGTATTTAAAAATATAAATACAAACATCGACATAATTTAATTAATTTTGATTATGGGTGATAAGTTGTGGTCACTTTTAAATATATAGATAGATATATCATACACACATCTAAACACACACACACACAAACATATATATGTATATATATATACATACATATGTATGTAGGTATATATAAATGTAAATAAAGACACACACACACACACGTATACACACATATACATATATGTTTTCTATTTAATTTATATTTTTTAAAAGATACTTTTTATTCTCTTTCTCTCTCTTTTCACCCTCCCTCACATGCATGCATACTCTCTCTCTCTCTCTCTCTCTCTCTCTCTCTCTCTCTCTCACACACACACACACACACACACACACACACATGTACAAATAGTTAATTACGGCGAAAGACTCTCTTTTTTTTTAAGGCATTTAAAGAAA